>NC_092164.1:7555682-7655682 GCF_045791955.1 Oncorhynchus clarkii lewisi
TGTCTCCTCACTGTAGTCTAGCTAGTCTGTCTCCTCACTGTAGTCTAGCTAGTCTGTCTCCTCACTGTAGTCTAGCTAGTCTGTCTCCTCACTGTAGTCTAGCTAGTCTGTCTCCACAGGTCTCCTCACTGTAGTCTAGCTAGTCTGTCTCCTCACTGTAGTCTAGCTAGTCTGTCTCCACAGGTCTCCTCACTGTAGTCTAGCTAGTCTGTCTCCACAGGTCTCCTCACTGTAGTCTAGCTAGTCTGTCTCCTCACTGTAGTCTAGCTAGTCTGTCTCCACATGTCTACTCACTGTAGTCTAGCTAGTCTGTCTCTTCACTGTAGTCTAGCTAGTCTGTCTCCTCACTGTAGTTTAGCTAGTCTGTCTCTTCACTGTAGTCTAGCTAGTCTGTCTCCTCACTGTAGTTTAGCTAGTCTGTCTCCTCACTGTAGTTTAGCTAGTCTGTCTCCACACTAACATATATCTCCATACTGTCTGTCTCCACACTAACATATATCTCCATACTGTCTGTCTCCACACCAACATATATCTCCATACTGTCTGTCTCCACACCAACATATATCTCCATACTGTCTGTCTCCACACTAACATATATCTCCATACTGTCTGTCTCCACAGGTCTCCTCACTGCAGCTCCAGGCCTATATCTTCCTATCTGAGCCACTATGAACCTTGTGAACAGCAGCCAGTGGTTCCTGACCCAGCCGTCTCCCAGCCCAGCAGGACCCAGTAAAGGACTGGGCTGTAGTAATACCTGGCAGGCAGAGACAGGCCGCATCACTCAGATGATAATCACCGTGCTCATCTTCCTGGTGAGTCTCTAGTCTAGACAATCATTATAGTTCAGACTACATCAATACAGGTACTCTGCTGTGCAGGTTTTTCGTTCCAGCGCACCTGATTCAATCGGCTTTAATCGAGACCATGCCATGTTGAATCAGGGGGGTTAGTGTTGGGCTGGAACAAAATCATGCCATGTTGAATCAGGGGGGTTAGTGTTGGGCTGGAACAAGACCATGCCATGTTGAATCAGGGGGGTTAGTGTTGGGCTGGAACAAGACCATGCCATGTTGAATCAGGAGGGTTAGTGTTGGGCTGGAACAAAACCCATGTTGAATCAGGGGGGTTAGTGTTGGGCTGGAACAAGACCATGTTGAATCAGGGGGGTTAGTGTTGGGCTGGAACAAGACCATGTTGAATCAGGGGGGTTAGTGTTGGGCTGGAACAAGACCATGTTGAATCAGGGGGGTTAGTGTTGGGCTGGAACAAGACCATGTTGAAACAGGGGGGTTAGTGTTGGGCTGGAACAAAACCATGTTGAATCAGGGGGGTTAGTGTTGGGCTGGAACAAGACCATGTTGAAACAGGGGGGTTAGTGCTGGGCTGGAACAAGACCATGTTGAATCAGGGGGGTTAGTGCTGGGCTGGAACAAGACCATGTTGAATCAGGGGGGTTAGTGCTGGGCTGGAACAAGACCATGTTGAATCAGGGGGGTTAGTGTTGGGCTGGAACAAGACCATGTTGAATCAGGGGGGTTAGTGTTGGGCTGGAACAAAACCATTCCCACTTGGCATAACTCCAGATCTTGAGGTTCCTGCAGTGTCTTCTGATTTATGACATCACTTCCTCTTCTCTGTCCCCAGGTGGGCGTGTCCTTGAACACCCTAGTGGTGTATGCGTTGGCCTGGCGTGGGCGTGGCCGCCTGACGAGGCGTGGCAGCTTGGGCCAAGGGGAGACGCGCGGCGCCAGCAGCTTCCGTGTCTACGTCGTGAACCTGGCGCTGGCTGACCTGGTCCTCCTCCTCCGCACCCCTCTGATGCTGGCGTACCTGGCCCACAGCTGTAGCTGGCCCGTGGGGAAACTGGCCTGTCGCCTGGTGGTATTCCTGAGAGGCTTGGGACTATACGCCGCAGCCTTCCTGCTGTGTGCCGTGGCTGTGGAGAGATGTCTGTGTCTCCTCAGGCCGGTCTGGTCCAGTCTGAAGCGTCCTCGCTGGGCAGTTCCCCTGGTGTGTGGTCTCCTCTGGGGGCTGGCTGCTGCCCTGGCTACCCCTTACCTCCACACTGCCGACCTGCGGGAGATCAACGGTACTACCCAGTGTCTGGAGAGCCTGGGGTACAGCACGGGGCTGTTTGTGACCGAGACGGTGGCCGGGTTCCTCCTGCCGCTAACGGTGTTCCTGGTGAGTAACGTAGCCGTGCTGTGGACCGCCAGGCAGGCAGGGGTCTCCGGACCGACCTCTCCATCCTCCTCTTCTTCCTCTTCGGCGACTGCGAGACAGATGGCCAGGCTGTACCGGGTCCTCTTCCTCACCATGCTCCTCTTCCTCTCCTGCTGGGTCCCCTACTTTACCTGCCGCTTCCTGCGGGCGCTGGCTGCAGGGCGGCCTGACCGGACGGGGCTCTACCGGGCGTCGTTCACGGGGGCATACGTCTCTCTGTTCCTGGTGTACCTGAAGAGCTCCCTGAACCCTGTCCTCTACGTGTTCGCCGCCCGAGGCCTGGGGCGAACCGTCCGCGCCTCGCTCCCCTCCACCATCGAGAGAGTCTTCAATGATGACTATTCTGACTCCAGGAGTAGACGGACCATAAGGAGGGAGGATTCACAGATCTAGCGCCCTAAAAAGCCCTGTTAGGGACCGTACATATGGGAGATTCACAGATCTAGTGCCCTAAAAAGCCCTGTTAGGGACCGTACATATGGGAGATTCACAGATCTAGTGCCCTAAAAAGCCCTATTAGGGACCGTACATATTGGAGATTCACAGATCTAGTGCTCCAGAATCCTGTTAAAGACCTTGCATGTTTTACTAGCAGACTGTAGAGATCCATTGTGATTGCTGGCCAACATGAACTCAGACGTTACAGGCTTACTTCAGCGCTGTCTGGACTGCATTATCTTAGGCTTGGTGACAGGCTTGCTTCAGCCCTGTGTGGACTACATGGACTGCATTATTATAACTATAGGCATTATCTTAGGCTGGGTGACAGTCTTGCTTCAGCCCTGTCTGGTCTACATTATCAGGACTATATTGCATTATCTTAGGCTCGGTGACAGGCTTGCTTCAGCCCTGTCTGGTCTACATGTATATATTATAACTATAGGCATTATCTTAGGCTGGGTGACAGGCTTGCTTCAGCCCTGTCTGGACCACATTATCAGGACTACATTGCATTATTTTAGGCTCGGTGACAGGCTTGCTTCAGCCCAATGACGTCATCAGACCTGGGCTTTCTGGGATTTAGCCCCGAGTCTTGGTGTAAAAGTAGGGGTGTTAACCCCGGTGTCCTGGCTAAATTCCCAATCTGGCCCTCAAACCATCAGTCACCTAATAATCCCCAGTTAACAATTGGTTCATTCATCCCCCTCCTCCTCCTCTCCCCTGTAACTATTCCCCAGGTCGTTGCTGCAAATGAGAACGTGTTCTCAGTCAACTGTCCTGGTAAAATAACAGATAAATAAATACAAATAAATAAATAAATAAACAAACAAGCTCGGCTACACTGCATTACACACTGCAACGAACTCTCCAATCATGAGCCCTGTCCTGGCCTGCCTCTTCAGTGATGCCTAAAACCACCATTTCTGTGTACGGTGGCACTTTAGGAGGCCCGAGTCACAGTGGTTTCTCAAAGTCATTTTTGATTCGCCAAAAAAAAGCATGGAACAAATGAGCCACGTTGGGCAGAACCAAGCATGACCTAGCGAGATCCTATTGGCTCGTTCTATTTATTATCTGCATATTTCTGTTAGGGAACGCCTCCTCTGTGAAGTGCGCATGTGCAATACATGAATTCGCCTTTACACTCCGAAAACAACGCGATTAAAAATTAAAACATTTGCAAAGGTTAAAGACTACAAACCTTTGTCCACTTTTTTCATAACATATTCTAGTTTTGGGAACATAAAAATTTATTGAAAATGTTGGCCAAAATCCATCTCGTTCCGCCTTCTCCCATTTGCCCTCCAGTGGGCTTCCTCTCAGTCCCACATGGAAACGCCAAGCAGATGCTTCACTTCTAAAAACCCACGGACATATCTATAACAATATATATTGTTCTGTGGCCGAAAAAAAGGAGAAAGATAACAAGAGCAAGGTCAACTTTGTCAGCGTGTTATTAACATAGGCCACAATGATGATGTTATTCAGAGTTATTGACCTCACAGTAAACCAGATTCGAGTCATTTACAATTCAACATGTTGATTCAAAAGCTGCACTGACAGATCAAATCAAATCAAATTGTATTTGTCACATACACGGTTAGCAGATGTTAATGCGAGTGTAGCGAAATGCTTGTGCTTCTAGTTCCGACAGATAACGTTAAACTAACGTCAGGGAGTACCCAGTCTAGCTATAACGTTAAACTAACTAACGTCAGGGACTACCCAATCTAGCTATAACGTTAAACTAACTAACGTGAGGGACTACCCAGTCTAGCTATAACGTTAAACTAACTAACGTCAGGGACTACCCAGTCTAGCTATAACGTTAAACTAACTAACGTCAGGGACTACCCAGTCTAGCTATAACGTTAAACTAACTAACGTCAGGGACTACCCAATCTAGCTATAACGTTAAACTAACTAACGTCAGGGACTACCCAGTCTAGCTATAACGTTAAACTAACTAACGTCAGGGACTACCCAGTCTAGCTATAACGTTAAACTAACTAACGTCAGGGACTACCCAGTCTAGCTATAACGTTAAACTAACTAACGTCAGGGACTACCCAGTCTAGCTATAACGTTAAACTAACTAACGTCAGGAAGTACCCAGTCTAGCTATAACGTTAAACTAACTAACGTCAGGAAGTACCCAGTCTAGCTATAACGTTAAACTAACTAACGTCAGGGACTACCCAGTCTAGCTATAACGTTAAACTAACTAACGTCAGGGACTACCCAGTCTAGCTATAACGTTAAACTAACTAACGTCAGGGACTACCCAGTCTAGCTATAACGTTAAACTAACTAACGTCAGGGACTACCCAGTCTAGCCATAACGTTAAACTAACTAACGTCAGGGACTACCCAGTCTAGCCATAACGTTAAACTAACTAACGTCAGGGACTACCCAGTCTAGCTAGTTAATTACATTATTTTATTATTATTTATTTCACAAGGTATGTCAGTTAGGAACAAATTGTTATTTACAATGACAGCCAAACCCGAACGACGCTGGGCCAATTGTAGGACTCCCAATCACGGCCGGATGTGATACAGCCTGGAATCGAGCCGAGGACTGTAGTGACGACTCTTACACTGACATCAGTGCCTTAGACAACTCAAATCCAATCCAACTGCTGAAGCTATGTTCACCACCCGAAAAAAGTATAACTAACCAATTACTGTTTAATCAGGTACTGTCCAAATATGTTATACATTACTGATAAAGTTGACGTTAGCCACTTTTGGTAGCTTCAGCTCAATTAGCTTTCTGTTGAAAAAACTAAACTGGATAGCTTGAGTTAACATTTTTTCCCCCAATTTATAGAAGATAGACATACGGAACTGAAGATGCAGCTCAACAAACACGGTTGTTGTATTTGCAGCAGTAAGTGAATAGTTTGTATTTACAATGATTTATCATCTCGCTACATGGATGATGGGTTGGCTGCCAACGATGTGCGCTCCTCCTCAGCCTGTTGTGGTTCTGGATGGCCAGACTGCTCGCAAGAGAGACACTGTCATTAGGAGGAATCAATCAGGGCTTATTTCAGCATGTTTCATCTTGTTATTGATACCATGTTGTGTTTTGAGGTGTTTTGACTGATTTCATGTCAATGCAAATGTATTTTTAAAAAACAAACGTGTGATAACTTGCTCACCGTCAACTGTAATGATGTATTTGAAACAACAAGTGGTCATTGTGCAAATGTTGTTTTGTTTTTTCCTTCCAATAAACATCGGAGATGAAATATAGTTTCCACGTTAACAATCTAAGACAACATCTGTTTTGGTTGCGCGCATTTTGTTGCTAAAGCGACAGCTGGAGAACACCGGTTATTGAGGTAAATGAAGGAGAAGACCGTTGAATGTTAAATCGGGTTTAAGATGGGAGTGAACTGCTAACGTCATTAAGGAACAGAAATGATCTCATATTTAAACATGATTTAGTTCACATTCTGTGTGTGTGTGTCTGTTCATAATACTCAATAGTTCTGTGTTCTGTACTATAGGAGATACAGGGAAAGCAAAACAGAGCGAGAACACAGAGAGAAGGGGAGGCCCACACAAAGACAAACACGACCTATTCCTCTCAAAGACAGAAAGTAGTCCTTGCTAAACATTACTTCTCAAAACAAATATGCCGCGACCGCCACATCCTGTGTGTATAAACAGCGGCGAGCGATCTATCTTAAAGATATAAATACTAACACCCGTGGGAAAGAGTGAAGCCATAGATTTGCACCTACAGTTTAATGTCTAATCTTTATGGATGGGCTAACATCCTAGAAGTGTGTAATATAACTCACAAACATTGTGAATATTTAGTTGGGGGGAAAAGGACGGTATGCTGGTATGTACAGGGTGTGTTGGAGGGAGTATTTGTTTCTGTGTAACTAGTTTGGTAGAAATGACGTCCTGTAGCTAATTGACCTTGGAATCAGATTTATTACCACAAATATGATAAAAGCATGATTTAAGGGTGTTGGGTGCCTGCGTCTGTACATATTATCTCCCCATTAGTTAGCAGTAATGTGCATATTATCCCCCCATTAGTTAGCAGTAATGTGCATATTATCCCCCCATTAGTTAGCAGTAATGTACATATTATCTCCCCATTAGTTAGCAGCAATGTGCATATTATCCCCCCATTAGTTAGCAGTAATGTACATATTATCTCCCCATTAGTTAGCAGCAATGTGCATATTATCCCCCCATTAGTTAGCAGTAATGTGCATATTATCCCCCCATTAGTTAGCAGTAATGTGCATATTATCCCCCCATTAGTTAACAGTAATGTGCATATTATCTCCCCATTAGTTAGCAGTAATGTGCATATTATCCCCCCATTAGTTAGCAGTAATGTGATCAACATCATGAGGCTTTTATTTTATTGCCAATCAAATATTGGACATGGTTTATGAAAACATTGCAACCAAATGAAACATACTTTTCCCAACTATTTTTCGTCATGGAAAATTATATAGTTTTGCACTTGTACTTTCTAATAAATAAACATTTATTGACATATTCCATTGAATTAATATTAAATGTTGGTTATTTGGCGTCAAGAGAGCACAGCGCAGGGAAGAAAGCAGTGAGATATGCAACCTAGCATCATATTTCTGCAAAACGTTCACTGCTAGCGTGCTTCATTTCAGTCACGCAAGGATCAACTCCCCCCCGGAGTCAGCCCCAGGTCTTCAGGCCTGAGCCCCCGGATGTTCTGTCTAGCGACGTCCCTGCTTCAGCCCTGTCTAGATGCATTATCTTAGGGCTGAAGTCAGCCTGTCTGGACTAGAGGCATTATCTTAGGGCTGAAGTCAGCCTGTCTGGACTAGAGGCATTATCTTAGGGCTGAAGTAGTCCCATCTGGACTAGAGGCATTATCTTAGGGCTGAAGTAATCCCGCCTGGACTAGAGGCATTATTTTAGGGCTGAAGTAAGCCTGTCACCCAGCCTGTCTGGACTAGAGGCATTATCTTAGGGCTGAAGTCATCCCGCCTGGACTAGAGGCATTATCTTAGGGCTGAAGTAAGCCTGTCACCCAGCCTGTCTGGACTAGAGGCATTATCTCAGGGTTGAAGTAATCCTGTCACCCAGCCTGTCTGGACTAGAGGCATTATCTTAGGGCTGAAGTAAGCCTGTCACCCAGCCTGTCTGGACTAGAGGCATTATCTCAGGGTTGAAGTAATCCTGTCACCCAGCCTGTCTGGACTAGAGGCATTATCTTAGGGCTGAAGTCAGCCTGTCTGCACTAGAGGCATTATCTTAGGGCTGAAGTCAGCCTGTCTGGACTAGAGGCATTATCTTAGGGCTGAAGTAAGCCTGTCACCCAGCCTGTCTGGACTAGAGGCATTATCTCAGGGTTGAGGTAATCCTGTCACCCAGCCTGTCTGGACTAGAGGCATTATCTTAGGGCTGAAGTCAGCCTGTCTGCACTAGAGGCATTATCTTAGGGCTGAAGTCAGCCTGTCTGGACTAGAGGCATTATCTTAGGGCTGAAGTAAGCCTGTCACCCAGCCTGTCTGGACTAGAGGCATTATCTCAGGGTTGAAGTAATCCTGTCACCCAGCCTGTCTGGACTAGATGCATTATCTTAGGGCTGAAGTAATCCTGTCTAGACTAGAGGCATTATCTTAGGGCTGAAGTCAGCCTGTCTGGACTAGAGGCATTATCAGAACTATATTCATCATAGGAACTCATCAAAACAGACCAAAACCCTTTTACAGGTTTTTAATTATCATCTACAGCTAAAAGAAGAAACACTTAGGAAAAAAATATATACATACAGATATGAACAAATGGGGCTCCTCCCATTACAGAATACAATGTTAACTATGTAGCAGTTAAAGTCAGGTGGTCCGTGCAAAGAACATGCCAGAGCCATATATGGATGGAGTCCTGCTATTGTCCAACCAGCCTGGATAGAGTCCTGCTATTGTCCAACCAGGCTGGATGGAGTCCTGCTATTGTCCAACCAGGCTGGATGGAGTCCTGCTATTGTCCAACCAGGCTGGATGGAGTCCTGCTATTGTCCAACCAGGCTGGATGGAGTCCTGCTATTGGCTGACAGCTGTAGGTGGAGTGATCAGGCGGTCAGCGTGTCTGTAGGCTCGTTCCAGTAGGGTCTGGGCATCCTGGACCGGCCCTGATGTCTGGAGGGTCTTGGCTAGGCAACGGGCCGTGGTGACGGAGTGTGTGCTATGAACCAGACACACCATCTGCTCCTAGAAGGGGAGAGGACAGTTAGTGCTTCCTATTTCATCTTACGTTGCTCAGAAGTTGCCAAACTGTTTCTCCTTCAAGATTTTACAGGGTTTTTTTGTTACTTTTTTTTGACCCCTTCTTCCTCCCCAATTTCATGGTCTCCAATTGGTAGTTAGTCTTGTCCCATCACTGCAACGTACGGACTCGGGAGAGGCGAAGGTCGAGAGCCATGCGTCCTCTGAAACACGACCCTGCCAAGCCGCACTGCTTCTTGACACACTGCTCGCTTAACCCGGAAGCCAGCCGGAGGAAACAACTGGTGAGACGAGTCAGCGTGCACTGCGCCCGGCCCGCCACAAGGAGTCGCTAGAGCGCGATGGGACAAGGACATACCGGGCCGGTCAAACCCTCCCCTAACCCGGAACGACGCTGGGCCAATTGTGAGCTGTCTCGTATGTCTCCCGGTCACGGCCGCCTGCGGCACAGCCCCGGGATCGAACCCGGGGCTGTAGTGACGCCTCTAGCACTGCAATGCTGCGCTACAGCCCCGGGATCGAACCCGGGGCTGTAGTGACGCCTCTAGCACTGCAATGCTGCGCTACTCAGGAGGCCAAGATGTCACTTTTTAATGACATGTCCACTACCGTTCAAAAGTTTGGGGTCACTTAGACAAGTCGCTTCTTCCCTGTTGACGTTGAGACTGGTGTTTTGCGGGTACTATTTAATGAAGCTGCCAGTTGAGGACTTGTGAGGCGTCTGTTTCTCAAACTAGACACTCTAATGTACTTGTCCTATTGCTCAGTTGTGCACCGGGGCCTCTCACTCCTCTTTCTATTCTGGTTAGAGCCAGTTTGCGCTGTTCTGTGAAGGGAGTAGTACACAGCGTTGTAGGTGATCTTCAGTTTCTTGGCAATTTCTGTCATGGAATAGTCTTCATTCCTCAGAACAAGAATAGTCTGATGAGTTTCAGATGAAAGTTATTTGTTTCTGGCCATTTTGAGCCTGTAATCGAACCCACAAATGCTGATGCTCCAGATACTCAACTCGTCTAAAGGCGGCCAGTGTTATTGCTTCTTTAAAATCAGCACAACAGTTTTCAGCTGTGCTAACATAATTGCAAAAGGGTTTTCTAAAGATCAACCTGGATTAGCTAACACAACGTGTCCATTGGAACACTGAATTAGCTAACACAACGTGTCCATTGGAACACTGAATTAGCTAACACAACGTGTCCATTGGAACACTGGACTAGCTAACACAACGTGTCCATTGGAACACTGAATTAGCTAACACAACGTGTCCATTGGAACACTGAATTAGCTAACACAACGTGTCCATTGGAACACTGAATTAGCTAACACAACGTGTCCATTGGAACACTGAATTAGCTAACACAACGTGTCCATTGGAACACTGGATTAGCTAACACAACGTGTCCATTGGAACACTGGACTAGCTAACACAACGTGTCCATTGGAACACTGAATTAGCTAACACAACGTGTCCATTGGAACACTGAATTAGCTAACACAACGTGTCCATTGGAACACTGGACTAGCTAACACAACGTGTCCATTGGAACACTGAATTAGCTAACACAACGTGTCCATTGGAACACTGGATTAGCTAACACAACGTGTCCATTGGAACACTGAATTAGCTAACACAACGTGTCCATTGGAACACTGAATTAGCTAACACAACGTGTCCATTGGAACACTGGATTAGCTAACACAACGTGTCCATTGGAACACTGGACTAGCTAACACAACGTGTCCATTGGAACACTGGACTAGCTAACACAACGTGTCCATTGGAACACTGAATTAGCTAACACAACGTGTCCATTGGAACACTGAATTAGCTAACACAACGTGTCCATTGGAACACTGAATTAGCTAACACAACGTGTCCATTGGAACACTGAATTAGCTAACACAACGTGTCCATTGGAACACTGAATTAGCTAACACAACGTGTCCATTGGAACACTGAATTAGCTAACACAACGTGTCCATTGGAACACTGAATTAGCTAACACAACGTGTCCATTGGAACACAGGAGTGATGGTTGCTGATAATGGGCCTCCGAACGCCTATGTAGATAATCCATTAAAAATCAGTCGTTTCCAGCTACAATAGTCATTTACAACATGAACAATGTCTACACTGTATTTCTGATCAACTTGATGTTATTTTAAATGGAGGGGAAAAGTGCTTTTCTTTCAAAAACAAGGACATTTCTAAGTGACCCCAAACTTGTGAACGTCGTGTTTCTGTCAGACCTCCAGGTTATTCTGAGAGCTCTTAAATGGAAAATAATCTTCCCTGAAAGAGTAAGCAGAATGTCGTAGATGTGTCTGGCCACTTCCTCTTCGACAGAACTCAGATCACAGCTGCAATAACAACCACAGCTATGAAAACCTGAGGCTATCACTGGAACTGTTCATGGTTACCAAAATGCATGGAAACCTGTGTGTGTGTGTGGGTGGGTGTGTGTTATAGCTTGCTTGCTGACCTGTAAGGGTCTGTCTTTGCGCTGAGGTACAGGGGGGAGACGCAGGACTCCTTGTTCTGACAACTGGAGGATCTGAAACAACATGGAGAAGAGGAGAGAGTAGGGGGGAGGAGAGAAAGGAGGAGGAGAGGGGGGGGGGGGGGGAGAGGGGAGGGAGAGGAGAGGGAGAAGAGGGGGAAGAAGAAGAGGGGGAGAAGGAGACAAACAGAAGCACAAACAGAAGGCTGAAATTACCTTTGACCCGGGCCTGTTCCCTATATAGTGTATTAGTCCAGGGCCTGTTCCCTATATAGTGTATTAGACCAGGGCCTGTTCCCTATATAGTGTATTAGACCAGGGCCTGTTCCCTATATAGTGTATTGAACCAGGGCCTTTTCCCTATATAGTGTATTAGACCAGGGCCTGTTCCCTATATAGTGTATTAGACCAGGGCCTGTTCCCTATATAGTGTATTAGACCAGGGCCTATTCCCTATATAGTGTATTAGACCCGGGCCTGTTCCCCATATAGTGTATTAGACCAGGGCCTGTTCCCTATATAGTGTATTAGACCAGGGAATATATAATGTATTAGACCAGGGCCTATATAATGTATTAGACCAGGGCCTGTTCCCTATATAGTGTATTAGACCAGGGCCTGTTCCCTATATAGTGTATTAGACCAGGGCCTATATAGTGTATTAGACCCGGGCCTGTTCCCCATATAGTGTATTAGACCAGGGCCTGTATCTTATATAGTGTATTAGACCAGGGCCTGTTCCCTATATAGTGTATTAGACCAGGGCCTGTTCCCTATATAGTGTATTAGACCAGGGCCTATATAATGTATTAGACCAGGGCCTATATAATGTATTAGACCAGGGCCTATATAATGTATTAGACCAGGGTCTGTTCCCTATATAGTGTATTAGACCAGGGCCTATAGTGTATTAGACCAGGGCCTGTTCCCTATATAGTGTATTAGACCAGGGCCTGTTCCCTATATAGTGTATTAGACCAGGGCCTGTTCCCTATATAGTGTATTAGACCAGGGCCTGTTCCCTATATAGTGTATTAGACCAGAGCCTGTTCCCTATAGTGTATTAGACCAGGGCCTGTTCCCTATATAGTGTATTAGACCAGGGCCTGTTCCCTATATAGTGTATTAGACCAGGGCCTATATAATGTATTAGACCAGGGCCTGTTCCATATATAGTGTATTAGACCAGGGCCTGTTCCCTATATAGTGTATTAGACCAGAGCCTGTTCCCTATAGTGTATTAGACCAGGGCCTGTTCCCTATATAGTGTATTAGACCAGGGCCTGTTCCCTATATAGTGTATTAGACCAGGGCCTATATAATGTATTAGACCAGGGCCTGTTCCATATATAGTGTATTAGACCAGGGCCTGTTCCCTATATAGTGTATTAGCCTTTGACCAGAGCTTTTGGGCCCTGGGGAAAATATTGCAGTATCAATGAAAGAACCAACAATGAATGTCACAATGACCAGAGGCCTATGCTCAGACCAGATACCCAAATATGGGCTTAGTTCCTATTTTCTAGTCCTTCTATTACAAAACCAATTGTAGGCCTTCTGAGAAGCCTGGAGGGAGTGATGCCTTCTGAGAAGCGCGGCGGGAGGCCTACAGAACGGCCCAGCTGTGGGGAAAGCCATACAGAACGGCCCAGCTGTGGGAAAGGCCATACAGAACGGCCCAGCTGTGGGAAAGGCCTACAGAACGGCCCAGCTGTGGGAAAGGCCTACAGAACGGCCCAGCTGTGGGAAAGCCCTACAGAACGGCCCAGCTGTGGGAAAGCCCTACAGAACGGCCCAGCTGTGGGAAAGCCCTACAGAACGGCCCAGCTGTGGGAAAGCCCTACAGAACGGCCCAGCTGTGGGAAAGCCCTACAGAACGGCCCAGCTGTGGGAAAGCCCTACAGAACGGCCCAGCTGTGGGAAAGCCCTACAGAACGGCCCAGCTGTGGGAAAGCCCTACAGAACGGCCCAGCTGTGGGATAGCCCTACAGAACGGCCCAGCTGTGGGAAAGCCCTACAGAACGGCCCAGCTGTGGGAAAGCCATACAGAACGGCCCAGCTGTGGGAAAGCCATACAGAACGGCCCAGCTGTGGGAAAGCCATACAGAACGGCCCAGCTGTGGGGAAAGCCATACAGAACGGCCAAGCTGTGGGAAAGCCATACAGAACGGCCCAGCTGTGGGAAAGCCATACAGAACGGCCCAGCTGTGGGATAGCCCTACAGAACGGCCCAGCTGTGGGAAAGCCCTACAGAACGGCCCAGCTGTGGGAAAGCCATACAGAACGGCCCAGCTGTGGGAAAGCCATACAGAACGGCCCAGCTGTGGGGAAAGCCATACAGAACGGCCAAGCTGTGGGGAAAGCCATACAGAACGGCCAAGCTGTGGGAAAGCCATACAGAACGGCCCAGCTGTGGGAAAGCCATACAGAACGGCCCAGCTGTGGGAAAGGCCATACAGAACGGCCCAGCTGTGGGAAAGCCCATACAGAACGGCCCAGCTGTGGGAAAGCCATACAGAACGGCCCAGCTGTGGGAAAGCCATACAGAACGGCCCAGCTGTGGGAAAGCCATACAGAACGGCCCAGCTGTGGGAAAGCCATACAGAACGGCCCAGCTGTGGGGAAAGCCATACAGAACGGCCCAGCTGTGGGAAAGCCATACAGAACGGCCCAGCTGTGGGAAAGGCCCAGCTGTGGGAAAGCCATACGATCTATGAGATATTTGAAGTAGTATTTGTACCCAGGTCTGGCTTACCTGCTGGTCACTCTCCTCCTGCTGCTCCAGTAGTTGTCGGAGGTTAAAACACTGGTTCTCCAGGGAGTCTCTCTCCTTCTCTAGCTGTTTTAGAGAGCCCACCACAGCACCCAGCTCCGCCTGGACACACAGTAGCAACATCAGACGAGATAACCACACACACACAAATATTGAAACACACACACACACCCCTTCCAGTGTCTCACCACCAGCTTGTTGAGGATCTTCTTGCCAACGGCTGACTTCCTAGTCTCTTCCTGGTGTTGACGGGAAGAATGAATCATCATTTCCTGTTTCTGAATTGGGACTGACAGTTGAGCCAGTTTAGACAGGAACCTGGAACCAGAATACAGTCAACGTGGTTAGAAAGCCATCTTGCAGTAGGCTCAACTCGCTCAACATATACAGTGGGGACAACAAGTATTTGATAACCTGCAAAAATCGGCAGTGTTTCCTACTTACAAAGCATGTAGAGGTCTGTAATTTTTATCATAGGTACACTTCAACTGTGAGACGGAATCTCAAACAAAAATCCAGAAAATCACAGTGTATGATTTTTAAGAAATTAATTTGCATTTAGTAGGAAAACCTGCAAAATTAGCTGTGTATCAAATACTTGTTCTCCCCACTGTATTTTTTTAAACTAGTCAAGTCAGTTAAGAACAAATTCTTCTTTACAATGACGGCCCTAGGAACAGTGGGTTAACTGGTCTAGGAACAGTGGGTTAACTGGTCTAGGAACAGTGGGTTAACTGGTCTAGGAACAGTGGGTTAACTGGCCTAGGAACAGTGGGTTAACTGGCCTAGGAACAGTGGGTTAACTGGCCTAGGAACAGTGGGTTAACTGGTCTAGGAACAGTGGGTTAACTGGCCTAGGAACAGTGGGTTAACTGGTCTAGGAACAGTGGGTTAACTGGTCTAGGAACAGTGGGTTAACTGGTCTAGGAACAGTGGGTTAACTGGCCTAGGAACAGTGGGTTAACTGGCCTAGGAACAGTGGGTTAACTGGCCAAGGAACAGTGGGTTAACTGGCCTAGGAACAGTGGGTTAACTGGTCTAGGAACAGTGGGTTAACTGGTCTAGGAACAGTGGGTTAACTGCCTTGTTCAGGGGCAGAACGACAGATTTTTACCTTGTCACCTCGAGGAACCGATCCGGCAACCTCTCGGTTACTGGCCCAACCCTCTAACCACTAGGCTACCTGCCACCCCATCTGCCACGCTGATCCTCAACATTAAGGCCCCTCAACAGGGAGGAGGTCATAGACCTGGCCGTGTGGTGCCAGGACAACAACCTCTCAATGTGAGCAAGACAAAGGAGCTGATCGTGGACTACGGGAAAAGAGGGCTGAACAGGCCCCCGTTAACATCGACGGGGCTGAACAGGCCCCCATTAACATCGATGGGGCTGAAGTGGAACGGGTCAAGTCCACGTCACCAACGACCTATCATGGTACAAACACACCAAGACAGTTGTGAAGAGGGCACGACAACACCTTTTCCCCTACAGGAGACTGAAAATATTTTGCATCCCCAGATACTCAAAAAGTTACAGTTGCACCATCGAGAGCATCCTGACCGGTTGCCTCACCGCCTGGTATGGCAGCTGCTCGGCCTCCAACCACAAGACACTACAGAGGGTAGTGCTTACGGCCCAGTACATCACTGGGGCCAAGATTCCTGACATCCAGGACCTCCATACCAGGTGGTGTCAGAGGAAGACCCCAAACAATTGTCAGACTCAAGCCATCCACGTCAGATTGTTCTCTGTGCTACCAGAGGGCAAGCGGTACCGGAGCACCAAGTCTAGGACCAAAAAGGCTCCTTAACAGCTTCTACCCCCAAGCCATAAGACTCCTGAACATCTAATCCAAATGTCCACCCAGACTGTTTACATTGACCCTTTGTTTTTACTCTGCTGCTACTCACTGTTCATTATATATGCACCTCTAGCCTGTACCCCCGCACACCTCTAGCCTGTACCCCCGCACACCTCTAGCCTGTACCCCCGCACACCTCTAGCCTGTACCCCCGCACACCTCTAGCCTGTACCCCCGCACACCTCTAGCCTGTACCCCCAGCACACCTCTAGCCTGTACCCCCAGCACACCTCTAGCCTGTACCCCCAGCACACCTCTAGCCTGTACCCCCAGCACACCTCTAGCCTGTACCCCCAGCACGCCTCTAGCCTGTACCCCCAGCACACCTCTAGCCTGTACCCCCGCACACCTCTAGCCTGTACCCCCGCACACCTCTAGCCTGTACCCCCAGCACACCTCTAGCCTGTACCCCCAGCACACCTCTAGCCTGTACCCCCAGCACGCCGATCAGCCTGTACCCCCAGCACGCCGACCAGCCTGTACCCCCAGCACGCCGACCAGCCTGTACCCTCAGCACGCCGACCAGCCTGTACCCCCAGCACGCCGACCAGCCTGTACCCCCAGCACGCCTCTAGCCTGTACCCCCAGCACACCTCTAGCCTGTACCCCCAGCACGCCGACCAGCCTGTACCCCCAGCACGCCGACCAGCCTGTACCCCCAGCACGCCGACCAGCCTGTACCCCCAGCACGCCGACCAGCCTGCACCCCCAGCACGCCGACCAGCCTGCACCCCCAGCACGCCGACCAGCCTGCACCCCCAGCACGCCGACCAGCCTGCACCCCCATCACGCCCTCCAGCCTGCACCCCCAGCACGCCGACCAGCCTGCACCCCCAGCACGCCGACCAGCCTGCACCCCAGCACGCCGACCAGCCTGCACCCCAGCACGCCGACCAGCCTGTACCCCCAAGCACGCCGACCAGCCTGTACCCCCAGCACGCCGACCAGCCTGTACCCCAGCACACCGACCAGCCTGTACCCCAGCACGCCGACCAGCCTGTACCCCAGCACGCCGACCAGCCTGTACCCCCAGCACGCCGACCAGCCTGTACCCCAGCACACCGACCAGCCTGTACCCCAGCACACCGACCAGCCTGTACCCCAGCACACCGACCAGCCTGTACCCCAGCACGCCGACCAGCCTGTACCCCAGCACGCCGACCAGCCTGTACCCCCAGCACCCCGACCAGCCTGTACCCCCAGCACGCCGACCAGCCTGTACCCCCAGCACGCCGACCAGCCTGTACCCCAGCACGCCGACCAGCCTGTACCCCAGCACGCCGACCAGCCTGTACCCCAGCACACCGACCAGCCTGTACCCCCGCACACCGACCAGCCTGTACCCCCGCACACCGACCAGCCTGTACCCCAGCACACCGACCAGCCTGTACCCCCAGCACACCGACCAGCCTGTACCCCAGCACACCGACCAGCCTGTACCCCAGCACACCGAC
Organism: Oncorhynchus clarkii lewisi; assembly: GCF_045791955.1. Taxonomy (NCBI): domain Eukaryota; kingdom Metazoa; phylum Chordata; class Actinopteri; order Salmoniformes; family Salmonidae; genus Oncorhynchus; species Oncorhynchus clarkii. The sequence continues at coordinate 7,573,190 of NC_092164.1, forward strand.
CAGCCTGTACCCCCAGCACACCGATCAGCCTGTACCAGTACCCCCTGTATATAGCCTCGTTATTGTTGTAATTTTCCTTGTGTTACTTTTTTAATTGAACTGTTGTTGGTTAATGGCTTGTAAGTAAGCTTTTCACTGTGAGGTCTACTACACCTGTTGTATTCAGCTTTTCACTGTGAGGTCTACTACACCTGTTGTATTCAGCATTTCACTGTGAGGTCTACTACACCTGTTGTATTCAGCATTTCACTGTGAGGTCTACTACACCTGTTGTATTCAGCTTTTCACTGTGAGGTCTACTACACCTGTTGTATTCAGCATTTCACTGTGAGGTCTACTACACCTGTTGTATTCAGCATTTCACTGTGAGGTCTACTACACCTGTTGTATTCAGCATTTCACTGTCAGGTCTACTACACCTGTTGTATTCAGCATTTCACTGTGAGGTCTACTACACCTGTTGTATTCAGCATTTCACTGTGAGGTCTACTACACCTGTTGTATTCAGCATTTCACTGTCAGGTCTACTACACCTGTTGTATTCAGCATTTCACTGTGAGGTCTACTACACCTGTTGTATTCAGCATTTCACTGTGAGGTCTACTACACCTGTTGTATTCAGCATTTCACTGTCAGGTCTACTACACCTGTTGTATTCAGCATTTCACTGTGAGGTCTACTACACCTGTTGTATTCAGCATTTCACTGTGAGGTCTACTACACCTGTTGTATTCAGCATTTCACTGTGAGGTCTACTACACCTGTTGTATTCAGCATTTCACTGTGAGGTCTACTACACCTGTTGTATTCAGCATTTCACTGTGAGGTCTACTACACCTGTTGTATTCAGCATTTCACTGTGAGGTTACTACACCTGTTGTATTCAGCATTTCACTGTGAGGTCTACTACACCTGTTGTATTCAGCATTTCACTGTGAGGTCTACTACACCTGTTGTATTCAGCATTTCACTGTGAGGTCTACTACACCTGTTGTATTCAGCATTTCACTGTGAGGTCTACTACACCTGTTGTATTCGGCATTTCACTGTGAGGTCTACTACACCTGTTGTATTCAGCATTTCACTGTAAGGTCTACTACACCTGTTGTATTCAGCATTTCACTGTAAGGTCTACTACACCTGTTGTATTCAGCATTTCACTGTGAGGTCTACTACACCTGTTGTATTCAGCATTTCACTGTGAGGTCTACTACACCTGTTGTATTCAGCATTTCACTGTGAGGTCTACTACACCTGTTGTATTCAGCATTTCACTGTGAGGTCTACTACACCTGTTGTATTCAGCTTTTCACTGTGAGGTCTACTACACCTGTTGTATTCAGCATTTCACTGTAAGGTCTACTACACCTGTTGTATTCAGCATCTCACTGTGAGGTCTACTACACCTGTTGTATTCAGCTTTTCACTGTGAGGTCTACTACACCTGTTGTATTCAGCATTTCACTGTAAGGTCTACTACACCTGTTGTATTCAGCATTTCACTGTGAGGTCTACTACACCTGTTGTATTCAGCTTTTCACTGTGAGGTCTACTACACCTGTTGTATTCAGCATTTCACTGTGAGGTCTACTACACCTGTTGTATTCAGCATTTCACTGTAAGGTCTACTACACCTGTTGTATTCAGCATTTCACTGTGAGGTCTACTACACCTGTTGTATTCAGCATTTCACTGTAAGGTCTACTACACCTGTTGTATTCAGCATTTCACAGTAAGGTCTACTACACCTGTTGTATTCAGCTTTTCACAGTAAGGTCTACTACACCTGTTGTATTCAGCTTTTCACAGTAAGGTCTACTACACCTGTTGTATTCAGCATTTCACAGTAAGGTCTACTACACCTGTTGTATTCAGCATTTCACTGTAAGGTCTACTACACCTGTTGTATTCAGCATTTCACTGTGAGGTCTACCTACACCTGTTGTATTCAGCATTTCACTGTGAGGTCTACCTACACCTGTTGTATTCAGCTTTTCACAGTAAGGTCTACTACACCTGTTGTATTCAGCATTTCACTGTAAGGTCTACTACACCTGTTGTATTCAGCATTTCACTGTAAGGTCTACTACACCTGTTGTATTCAGCATTTCACTGTGAGGTCTACTACACCTGTTGTATTCAGCATTTCACTGTGAGGTCTACTACACCTGTTGTATTCAGCATTTCACTGTAAGGTCTACTACACCTGTTGTATTCAGCATTTCACTGTGAGGTCTACTACACCTGTTGTATTCAGCATTTCACTGTCAGGTCTACTACACCTGTTGTATTCAGCATTTCACTGTGAGGTCTACTACACCTGTTGTATTCGGCGCATGTGACAAATAAACTGATTTGTTCAGAGAAGACTGTTGCTGCACAGAAACCACTACTAAAGGACACCGATAAGAAGAGACTTGCTTGGGCCAAGAAACACGAGCAATGGACATAAGACCGATGGAAATCTGTCCTTTGGTCTGATGAGTCCAAATTAGAGATTTTTGGTTCCAACCGCCGTGTCTTTGTGAGACGCAGAGTAGGTGAACGGATGATCTCCACATGTGTATTTCCCACCATGAAGCATGGAGGAGGTGGTGTTATGGTGTGATGGTGATTTGCTGGTGACACTGTGTGATTTATTAAGAATTCAAGGCACACTTAACAAGCATGGCTACCACAGCATACTGCAGCAATATGCCATGTGTGACTATCATTCGTTTTTCAACAGGACAATGACCCAACACACCTCCAGGCTGTGTAAGGGCTATTTGACTAAGAAGGAGAGTGATGGAGTGCTGCATCAGATGACCTGCCCTCCACAATCACCCGACCTCAACCCAACTGAGATGGTTTGGGATGAGTTGGACCGCAGAGTGGCTACTTTGAAGAATCTCAAATATAAAATCGATTTTGATTTGTTTAATACTTTTCTGGTTACTACATGATTCCATATGTGTTATTTCATAGTTTTGATGTCTTCACTATTATTCTACAATGTAGAAAATAGTACAAATAAAGAAAAACTCTGGAAGATGGTGTGTCCAAAATTGACTGGTACTATATGAAAATAATCCATTATTTTGGGTAACATAAGTGCTCATAGTAGGTCCACTGTCCCCAGTCCTACACCGAGTTCTGTTCTCTCACCTGTTTTTCACAATGTTCAGATGTTCCTGCGACTCCTCTTTGTTAGTCCGTCTTCCGGCCAGAACAGACCTGAGGGAGCGAGGAAAGGAGAGAGGAAGGACGGAGGGAGAAAGGGAGAGAGGAAGGACGGAGGGAGAAACAGAGAGAGGAAGGACGGAGGGAGAAACAGAGAGAGGAAGGACGGAGGGAGAAACAGAGAGAGGAAGGACGGAGGGAGAAACAGAGAGAGGAAGGACGGAGGGAGAAACAGAGAGGAAGGACGGAGGGAGAAACGGAGAGAGGAAGGACGGAGGGAGAAAGGGAGAGAGGAAGGACGGAGGGAGAAAGGGAGAGAGGAAGGACGGAGGGAGAAAGGAAGGACGGAGGGAGAAACAGAGAGAGGGTTACAAATGAATCAGTTAGTAACAACAAGCCAGTGAAACCTTAAACCAGGGCTATTCAAGCGTCAGTTCAACGATGGGCCAGTGGCCATTACAGCGCCTCTGTTCTCCTAGACAGATGAACAGTGGCCGAGATTCACAGTCGACTTCCTGGGTGTTACTCACCGTATAGACAGGCCCAGTCAAGAACCATGATGGAGGACGTTACAGTATAGACCGGCCCAGTCAAGAACCATGATGGAGAACGTTACAGTATAGACCGGCCCAGTCAAGAACCATGATGGAAGACGTTACAGTATAGACCGGCCCAGTCAAGAACCATGATGGAGGACGTTACAGTATAGACCGGCCCAGTCAAGAACCATGATGGAGGACGTTACAGTATAGACCGGCCCAGTCAAGAACCATGATGGAGGACGTTACAGTATAGACCGGCCCAGTCAAGAACCATGATGGAGGACGTTACAGTATAGACAGGCCCAGTCAAGAACCATGATGGAGGACGTTACAGTATAGACCGGCCCAGTCAAGAACCATGATGGAGGACGTTACAGTATAGACCGGCCCAGTCAAGAACCATGATGGAGGACGTTACAGTATAGACCGGCCCAGTCAAGAACCATGATGGAGGATGTTACAGTATAGACCGGCCCAGTCAAGAACCATGATGGAGAACGTTACAGTATAGACCGGCCCAGTCAAGAACCATGATGGAGGACGTTACAGTATAGACAGGCCCAGTCAAGAACCATGATGGAGGACGTTACAGTATAGACCGGCCCAGTCAAGAACCATGATGGAGAACGTTACAGTATAGACCGGCCCAGTCAAGAACCATGATGGAGGACGTTACAGTATAGACCGGCCCAGTCAAGAACCATGATGGAGGACGTTACAGTATAGACCGGCCCAGTCAAGAACCATGGAGGATGTTACTCACAGTATAGACCGGCCCAGTCAAGAACCATGATGGAGGACGTTACAGTATAGACAGGCCCTGTCAAGAACCATGATGGAGGACGTTACAGTATAGACCGGCCCTGTCAAGAACCATGATGGAGGACGTTACAGTATAGACAGGCCCAGTCAAGAACCATGATGGAGGACGTTACAGTATAGACCGGCCCAGTCAAGAACCATGATGGAGGACGTTACAGTATAGACCGGCCCAGTCAAGAACCATGATGGAGGACGTTACAGTATAGACAGGCCCAGTCAAGAACCATGATGGAGGACGTTACTCACAGTATAGACCGGCCCAGTCAAGAACCATGATGGAGAACGTTACAGTATAGACCGGCCCAGTCAAGAACCATGATGGAGGATGTTACAGTATAGACCGGCCCAGTCAAGAACCATGATGGAGGACGTTACAGTATAGACAGGCCCAGTCAAGAACCATGATGGAGGACGTTACAGTATAGACCGGCCCAGTCAAGAACCATGATGGAGGACGTTACAGTATAGACCGGCCCAGTCAAGAACCATGATGGAGGACGTTACAGTATAGACCGGCCCAGTCAAGAACCATGATGGAGGATGTTACAGTATAGACCGGCCCAGTCAAGAACCATGATGGAGGACGTTACAGTATAGACCGGCCCAGTCAAGAACCATGATGGAGGACGTTACAGTATAGACCGGCCCAGTCAAGAACCATGATGGAGGACGTTACAGTATAGACCGGCCCAGTCAAGAACCATGATGGAGGACGTTACAGTATAGACCGGCCCAGTCAAGAACCATGATGGAGGACGTTACAGTATAGACCGGCCCAGTTGAAACCATGATGGAGGATGTTACAGTATAGACCGGCCCAGTCAAGAACCATGATGGAGGACGTTACAGTATAGACCGGCCCAGTCAAGAACCATGATGGAGGACGTTACAGTATAGACAGGCCCAGTCAAGAACCATGATGGAGGACGTTACAGTATAGACCGGCCCAGTCAAGAACCATGATGGAGGACGTTACAGTATAGACCGGCCCAGTCAAGAACCATGATGGAGGACGTTACAGTATAGACCGGCCCAGTCAAGAACCATGATGGAGGACGTTACAGTATAGACCGGCCCAGTCAAGAACCATGATGGAGGACGTTACAGTATAGACCGGCCCAGTCAAGAACCATGATGGAGGATGTTACAGTATAGACCGGCCCAGTCAAGAACCATGATGGAGGATGTTACAGTATAGACAGGCCCAGTCAAGAACCATGATGGAGGACGTTACAGTATAGACCGGCCCAGTCAAGAACCATGATGGAGGACGTTACAGTATAGACCGGCCCAGTCAAGAACCATGATGGAGGACGTTACAGTATAGACCGGCCCAGTCAAGAACCATGATGGAGGACGTTACAGTATAGACCGGCCCAGTCAAGAACCATGATGGAGGACGTTACAGTATAGACCGGCCCAGTCAAGAACCATGATGGAGGACGTTACAGTATAGACCGGCCCAGTCAAGAACCATGATGGAGGACGTTACAGTATAGACCGGCCCAGTCAAGAACCATGATGGAGGACGTTACAGTATAGACCGGCCCAGTCAAGAACCATGATGGAGGACGTTACAGTATAGACCGGCCCAGTCAAGAACCATGATGGAGGATGTTACAGTATAGACCGGCCCAGTCAAGAACCATGATGGAGGACGTTACAGTATAGACCGGCCCAGTCAAGAACCATGATGGAGAACGTTACAGTATAGACCGGCCCAGTCAAGAACCATGATGGAGAACGTTACAGTATAGACCGGTCCAGTCAAGAACCATGATGGAGGACGTTACAGTATAGACCGGCCCAGTCAAGAACCATGATGGAGGACGTTACAGTATAGACCGGCCCAGTCAAGAACCATGATGGAGGACGTTACAGTATAGACCGGCCCAGTCAAGAACCATGATGGAGGACGTTACAGTATAGACCGGCCCAGTCAAGAACCATGATGGAGGATGTTACTCACAGTATAGACCGGCCCAGTCAAGAACCATGATGGAGGACGTTACAGTATAGACAGGCCCAGTCAAGAACCATGATGGAGGACGTTACAGTATAGACCGGCCCAGTCAAGAACCATGATGGAGAACGTTACAGTATAGACCGGCCCAGTCAAGAACCATGATGGAAGACGTTACAGTATAGACCGGCCCAGTCAAGAACCATGATGGAGGACGTTACAGTATAGACCGGCCCAGTCAAGAACCATGATGGAGGACGTTACAGTATAGACCGGCCCAGTCAAGAACCATGATGGAGGATGTTACTCACAGTATAGACAGTCCCAGTATGTTGTCTAGAGCCGTAATGGAGGACTTGGTCAGCGGTTTCCACTTCTCCTGACCTTTCAGCTTCCGGGGACCTGCAACTGTGCCACCTTTCTTCTTCTTCTGTGGTTTTGGCTGAGGGATCTGGCTGCTGGTTCCTGGCTGGGGCTCCTCCTGGAGAGGAGGGTACACGCAGACAGAATGATGTGATGAAAACAAAAAGGAGAACCGTATCCTCTCAGAGGTTTAATTCTTCAGAACTTTCTCACCTGAGATACTCTCCGTTGACGTGTCTTTATACCGGGCTTATTTGGCTTCTCGCCTGTCTTCTTGCCTTTAGGTGTCTTGGATGCGGCGCGTTCAGATCCCCGGACAGGCTTCATAATTTTAACTAGGAAAAAGAGACAACGTCAGACAGACAACTAACTAAATCAAGGCATACATGTGAAAAGTGGGGGAAAAACATAGCCGCTAAATAGATAATGATATGATATACAATCTGAAAGCTAGCAAACATGAGCACTGCCTAGACGAAACACGGATGTAGTTTTTTTTGTTGTCAACAACAGCTAACGTTAAGCTAGCTAAGGACCTTTTTACATTTTATACACAAGGTGCTTTAGTAGAACAGTTTAGAGGTGCAATTTCTCGTTGCAGTTAAGATCCAATGTCGGAGAATAACAATAGTTAAAACACTTAAAACAAACGTTTATAACTTGACTTACCAGTTTCGCGGTAAATTTCTTTCAAACATTTGTTTGTAATCATTGCGCATGCGTTATGAGCGGCAAGCAGGCCACTCCAGGCGGCCATGATGGAAAGGGCAATGAGGGCACTCCTCATAGAGGATGATAGGGGCCTCTAGTGGCCCAAAAGGACGTATTAGGCAGCGTTCTTCTCCTTAGCACAATTTACAAGTATGGCTCTCTCTGGCCTATCCATGTTTCCCCAGCCACCATCACTCCCAATCCAAACGGCTTTCTTAATTTAATGCACGTCTTCAAGAGGAAGTGCGTTCCAGGTGCATTCCACTCCTCAGTGGGCAGCGCCATTGAGGGCGTTCACCATTTTAAATATTAAACTGGGTGGGACTTTCAACTTCATTCGCTGATCCCTCCTGGTGACCCTTTTGGAGTCTGTTAGATGGGGTTTAGCTATATAATATACTGGTTAGATGGGGTTTAGCTATATAATATACTGGTTAGATGGGGTTTAGCTATATAATATAATGGTTAGATGGGGTTTAGCTATATAATATACTGGTTAGATGGGGTTTAGTTATATAATATAATATACTGGTTAGATGGGGTTTAGCTATATAATATACTGGTTAGATGGGGTTTAGCTATATAATATAATATACTTGTAAGTTAATACCTGTCTATTCAATATACTTCCATTTCATATGCGTTCATGGTGAAATGTAATGAATACAAACCCCACACACTGCTTCCTTGGTGACGTTATGGTTTCATTCCATTATATTATATAGAGAGAGGCAGCTGTGGAGACATTGTGCGTCATCTATCGCCATCAGACTTCAACTAAATGAGTGAACCTGTAGTCAGCATTTCATTGTACTGTGTACCATGTGTATATCCTGTACATTTGACAAATCAATACGTCACTCAAGACCAGTTTGTGTCCAACAACATCACATGACCAGGGGTCATGGGGTCAAATGTTTTGGTTGGAGAGATCGGCACATAATGACCTTTAAACAACGTTGGTCATCAAATGTCAATCTGTCACACTAACATTCATTCTTCAGATGGCTCCAGATTAAACAGTCGTTTAAAAACAGAAGATTAGAAGACAAGTATCTTTATTTCCTGATTGGACACCAATCACTGATCTGGTACAGACAAGTAACAGGCTACATTCCAATAAGGGAGTCACACAGAAGGAGAGAATTCTCTACGTGACTGCCAGGATTTTGGCTCCATGGGCTGTGTCTGACATGGCACCCGGGCTCTGGTCAAAAGTAGTGCACCGAATAGGCAGCCATTTTGGCTCCATGGGCTGTGTCTGACATGGCACCTGGACTCTGGTCAAAAGTAGTGCACCGAATAGGGAATAGGCAGCCATTTTGGATGCAAGCCATGTTCCAAAGCGCAGTCAGCTGTTAAAATGTATTTGAGGGCACCACGGAGACTCCCTCACACCCTGCCCGGGTTGTGGAACTTTCCGCTGTACTTCCCGTGGTTGTGGAGGTCAAAGGGGCTGAGGACCCTCCTGACCCCCAGCATGTTGCCCCTGGCGATCCTCTGGAAGGTCCAGGGGTTCTGGTTGTTCTGCTCCATGTCCTGCTGCTCCTGCTGCATGGCTGCCAGGCTCTCTCTAGACACTACCTGGTGGAGAGAGGGGTCAGAGGTTACACTAGGTCACGGTATAGTGTTCCTGCTCCATCGCAGCCAGGTTCTCTCTGCTTACTACCTGGTGGAGGGGGGTCAGAGGTTAGAGGTCAGGTATAGGATTAGAATCAGAGGAAATAATAGACATGTCTTTAGAATCAGATTCATAGTCCTCCCTATAAGGTGGCACGGTAGAATGTAATGAGGTCTATGATGCTATCGCAGTAGAATGTAATGAGGTCTCTGATGCTACCACAGTAGAATGTAACGAGGTCTCTGATGCTACCACAGTAGAATGTAACGAGGTCTCTGATGCTACCACAGTAGAATGTAATGAGGTCTCTGATGCTACAGCAGTAGAATGTAACGAGGTCTCTGATGCTACCGCAGTAGAATGTAATGAGGTCTCTGATGCTACCACAGTAGAATGTAATGAGGTCTATGATGCTATCGCAGTAGAATGTAATGAGGTCTCTGATGCTACCACAGTAGAATGTAACGAGGTCTCTGATGCTACCGCAGTAGAATGTAACGAGGTCTCTGATGCTACCACAGTAGAATGTAATGAGGTCTCTGATTCTACCGCAGTGTAATGTAACGAGGTCTCTGATTCTACCACAGTAGAATGTAATGAGGTCTCTGATGCTACCGCAGTAGAATGTAACGAGGTCTCTGATTCTACCACAGTAGAATGTAACGAGGTCTCTGATGCTACCACAGTAGAATGTAATGAGGTCTCTGATGCTACCACAGTAGAATGTAATGAGGTCTCTGATTCTACCACAGTAGAATGTAATGAGGTCTCTGATGCTACCACAGTAGAATGTAATGAGGTCTCTGATGCTACCACAGTAGAATGTAATAAGGTCTCTGATGCTACCACAGTAGAATGTAACAAGGTCTCTGATTCTACCGCAGTAGAATGTAATGAGGTCTCTGATTCTACCACAGTAGAATGTAACGAGGTCTCTGATGCTACCACAGTATAATGTAACGAGGTCTCTGATGCTACAGCAGTAGAATGTAATGAGGTTTTTACTGATACCACAGTAGAATGTAATGAGCTCTCTGATTCTACCGCAGTAGAATGTAACGAGGTCTCTGATGCTACAGCAGTAGAATGTAATGAGGTTTTTACTGCTACCACAGTAGAATGTAATGAGCTCTCTGATTCTACCGCAGTAGAATGTAATGAGGTCTCTGATGCTACCACAGTAGAATGTAATGAGGTCTCTGATGCTACAGCAGTAGAATGTAATGAGGTCTCTGATGCTACCACAGTAGAATGTAATGAGGTCTCTGATGGTACCACAGTAGAATGTAATGAGGTCTCTGATGCTACCACAGTAGAATGTAATGAGGTCTCTGATGCTACAGCAGTAGAATGTAATGAGGTCTCTGATGCTACCACAGTAGAATGTAATGAGGTCTCTGATGCTACAGCAGTAGAATGTAATGAGGTCTCTGATGCTACAGCAGTAGAATGTAATGAGGTCTCTGATGCTACAGCAGTAGAATGTAATGAGGTCTATGATGCTACCACAGTATAATGTAATGAGCCCTCTGATTCTACCACAGTAGAATGTAATGAGCTCTCTGATTCTACCGCAGTAGAATGTAATGAGGTCTCTGATGCTACCGCAGTAGAATGTAATGAGCTCTCTGATTCTACTACAGTAGAATGTAATGAGCCCTCTGATTCTACCACAGTAGAATGTAACGAGGTCTCTGATTCTACCACAGTAGAATGTAATGAGGTCTCTGATTCTACCACAGTAGAATGTAACGAGGTATCTGATGCTACCACAGTAGAATGTATTGAGGTCTCTGATGCTACCACAGTAGAATGTAATGAGGTCTCTGATGCTACCACAGTAGAATGTAATGAGGTCTCTGATGCTACCACAGTAGAATGTAATGAGGTCTCTGATGCTACCACAGTAGAATGTAATGAGGTCTCTGATGCTACCACAGTAGAATGTAATGAGGTCTCTGATGCTACCACAGTAGAATGTAATGAGGTCTCTGATGCTACCACAGTAGAATGTAATGAGGTCTCTGATTCTACCACAGTAGAATGTAATGAGGTCTCTGATTCTACCACAGTAGAATGTAATAAGGTCTCTGATTCTACCACAGTAGAATGTAACGAGGTCTCTGATGCTACCACAGTAGAATGTAATGAGCTCTCTGATTCTACCACAGTATAATTCAATATCCCAAGCCTAATAGGGAACTAGTTTTTCCCCCCAACATATCCCTGCATTTAGAGGAGCAGCTGCTACTGTGATTGGCCAGCACCACCCCTAGATGTGGCCCTTTTATTAACCCTTTAAGTGTCCCCAGTGGGGAGCTGACCTTGGCAGGGAAGGGCAGTTTCTTGGCCACTTCCTTGAGGATAGGCTCCACCTCGCCCAGTTCCAGCCGTCCCCCAACCTCCACAATCATCCGTCCGTACTTCACCGGTGTGACGTAGTGGTCTATGTTCCCTTTGCCCCCGCCCATCCTCTGGCCCAGGCCCTTCCTGGTGATGGGCTTGTAGGGGGCGTTAATACGCCAGCGGGCGAAGGTGGTGCGAGGGTCCATCCTCCTGTTGATGGTCAGACGCATCATCTCCATGTGACCAAAGTGGAGGTAGCCCCCGCCCAGCGCCTGAGGAGAGGAGGATGATTGGATAAGAAGTGGAGGTAGCCCCGCCCAGCGCCTGAGGAGAGGCGGATGACAGGAGGAAGTTTGAAACAGTGAAGAAATAAATGAACTTTTATCAATCACAGAACAATTCTGGAACATTGACCTTTAGGGGGTTGTTTTGATCAATATAACTACATCCACAGACCCTGATGGGAGATTATTTTAACACCTAACCCTCGTAGGCATGTAGACGGAGTTCTCTGTGTATTCAACACACACTCACCACGATGCCGTACTGTCCCTTGGTGAAGGTGTTGGCTGTCTGGGCTGGTCCCTGGATGTCTCTTAGCTTCTTCATCTCCTTCCTCGCCTTCTTAAAGTTGGGCACCTTGTTCAGAAACTTCAGCTTGGGTCTTTCAGGTAGCACAACCTCTACAGGGGTCACAGAGAGGGGGTCACAGAGAGGGGGTCACAGAGAGGGGGTCACAGAGAGGGGGTCACAGAGAGGGGGTCACAGAGAAGGGGTCACAGAGAAGGGGTCACAGAGAGGGGGTCACAGAGAGGGGGTCACAGAGAAGGGGGTCACAGAGAAGGGGGTCACAGAGAAGGGGTCACAGAGAAGGGGTCACAGAGAGGGGGTCACAGAGAGGGGGTCACAGAGAGGGGTCACGGTAAACAGTATATGGGGTCTGGGTGATCTTGACCTGTAGCCAATGTGTGTGTGCGGTCAGAAACCTTGACGGATATGATGCAATGTTGTTATGATGCAAACTGAATGCTTGACCACCATGACCATCAAACTTGTCGCCATTCTAGATAAGAGGTTCAACACAATGATTCAATCATTCTAGATAAGAGGGGTTCATCAACACAATGCTTCATCCATTCTAGGAAGCCAGTTCAACACAATACTTCATCCATTCTAGGAAGCCAGTTCAACACAATACTTCATCCATTCTAGGAAGCCAGTTCAACACAATGCTTCATCCATTCTAGGAAGCCAGGTCAACACAATGATTAATCCATTCTAGGAAGCCAGGTCAACACAATGCTTCATCCATTCTAGATAAGAGGTTCAACACAATGCTTCATCCATTCTAGGAAGCCAGGTCAACACAATGATTCATCCATTCTAGGAAGCCAGTTCAACACAATGCTTCATACATTCTAGATAAGAGGGGTTCAACACAATGATTCATCCATTCTAGATAAGAGAGGTTCAACACAATGCTTCATCCATTCTAGGAAGCCAGGTCAACACAATGCTTCATCCATTCTAGGTTAGAGGTTCAACACAATGATTCATTCATTCTAGATAAGAGAGGTTCAACACTATGCTTCATCCATTCTAGGAAGCCAGGTCAACACAATGCTTCATCCATTCTAGGAAGCCAGGTCAACTGATTGAATGCTGAAGGTACATGGCAAAGAAAGATGCTTACCGCTGTAGTCTGGAGGCACCTCGTATGTCTTCATCCCAGCAGACAGGACCTTCCGATGACTCTTCAGGACACCTAGACAACAAACAATCATAGTTTTATATTGCTGCTAGCTAGCTAAAGCCGTTAGCTAGAAAGCCCAGCTAATATAATAGTGGCTGCAGGCAGCCAGTCAAGCGTGTTGCAAAAGATTGCAAGAATACAGCATGAGCATTTATTTAAGATCATCAAGCTGGTTGGTTTGTAGGGTAACCATTCACAGCTAGCTAGCTCCTTCTTCGTCTAACTGGTTGGTTTGTAGGGCAACCATTCACAGCTAGCTAGCTCCTTCATCTGGACTGACAGGCTCTCGGCAGGACCGACCCGACAGGCTCTCATCAGGACCGACCCAACAGGCTCTCATCAGGACCGACCCGACAGGCTCTCATCAGGACCGACCCGACAGGCTCTCGGGCCACAGAACGAGCAGTAAAGCTCCTTGGGTTGTACACTCTATGCATTTGTAAACTAAAAGGTGGTCCTGAGTAGAAATTGGAACCATATTACTGCGGCAGCAGCTTTCACTTCTTTCCTACTGATAAACCTTTTGGCCTCAACCACTCTGCCTCCCTTCACATTGTCTTTAATATCATCTGTGAACATATTGGGACACCAGCGATGACTCTACTCAACCAAGCATAAGAACCCGGGACATGACTTTTCATCTTCTTCCCATTAAGCTTTTCCAATTGCATCATCTTCCCTTGATGAGCCTGACAACTACAAAATATTTGCAATCTACCTTTTCTAATGAACCGGGCCAGTTTGACTTCACACCTCTCTCTTTCTCTATGACATTGGTTAGTCGGATAGTGTGTAAATGAAGCCCTGTGGTCTCATCAAACACCATCACGACTTTCCACTACAACACATCACTACTATTGTTTCCTGCCTTGGCCCTCTTTATGCTTTCTTTACTAGACGCTCCATCGTTTCCTGTATCAGGATCTCTCTTCTTCCTGTCTTTCGGACTACAGCCCATTCAGATCCGTGACCCTCATCCTTCCGCTCCAGATCACAACTGACACCAATATTGTTCGGCTGTTGCTTCTCCAATCTTTTCTCCATTTCGTCCACACTACTCGCGTCCATTTCCAACATGAGCTAGTTGTCAAGCCCGCTCTCACACTCAAAACACGGGCCAGTCTTGTCATGTTTTTTGATAAAACAAAGAACATTGAACAGTTTGCAGCGTGACAGGTCTACCCCTCGTCCGCAAACCAGCTACTGTGACAGAACCTTACCTTGGAGCCCCGTGGATCCACCAGTGTTGGCCAATCCGACAAGAGCGGATTTGAATAGAGAAAGCATAGCTGCAAGTTATGACTATTGACTATGTTAGAAATTGATAGTTTGTGTTATCGTCACCATCATTTCAAATAAACAACTATTAAAGGTTACGATAAATAGGTTCGTTCATGAAATCACGCATTGCACAAGGTCACGCCGCTATGAAGTGGGCAAGAATGACTAAGTGCTTCCGGGTTCCAGATTTTTGCAACCCTTCAGAATAAAAGTCCCATAATTAGGGCGAAAATGATGGAAAATGAATATAATTATTAATATATTTTATACTAAGTTATCATACAAAGAATAATTAAAAGTAGTTCTATAAGATCTTATGTCTTAAAAAAAAAATATATATGTCAAGCCTACATGATCAACAATGTTTTTTGTTTGTGTAAGCTGATTGGTCACTCTTTAAGGGCCACAGAACGAGCAGTGACGCTCCTTGGGTTGTACACTCTATGGATTTGTAAACTAGAGGTGGTCCTGAGTAGAAATTGGAACCATATTACTGCGACACAACGACACGACCATTTGTATTATTTTTCACCCAAATTCATTGCGGGACTTTTATTTTAAAGGAAAATCCCTGATGTCACTGCCTTATTCTTGCTGGCGGGAACGATGGTCGCAACAACATCCGGTGCCCTGGTAATATTGCACCGTGTGGAACACATACATGGAATCCAATAGTTCCTATTGACACTTCACCAAAACAGGTGTCCAGAAATTAAACGAGGTTACTTGCTCAGCTGAGATGCATAACAATGATCTGGTTATTCTCGTTTGCTTTATGTCTGTTTAAACTTTATATGATGACCATTGATACATAAGAAACATATTGGGTTAGGGAGCCTTTTTCTTAAATGGGTGTTGGGAATCAGTGGGTATTAAATGGGTATAGGGAATCGGTGGGTGTTAAATGGGTATTGGGAATCAGTGGGTGTTAAATGGGTATAGGGAATCGGTGGGTATTAAATGGGTATTGGGAATCAGTGGGTATTAAATGGGTATTGGGAATCAGTGGGTATTAAATGGGTATTGGGAATCAGTGGGTATTAAATGGGTTTTTGGGAATCCGTGGGTATTAAATGGGTATTGGGAATCGGCGGGAATTAAATGGGTATTGGGAATCAGTGGGTATTAAATGGGTATTGGGAATCAGTGGGTATTGGGAATCAGTGGGTATTAAATGGGTATTGGGAATCGGTGGGTATTAAATGGGTATTGGGAATCAGTGGGTGTTGGGAATCATGCAGCCAGTCAGGTTGTAGTGTATTGGTGATGCAGCCAGTCAGGATGTAGTGTATTGGTGATGCAGCCAGTCAGGTTGTAGTGTAGTGGTGATGCAGCCAGTCAGGTTGTAGTGTAGTGGTGATGCAGCCAGTCAGGTTGTAGTGTATTGGTGATGCAGCCAGTCAGGTTGTAGTGTATTGGTGATGCAGCCAGTCAGGATGTAGTGTATTGGTGATGCAGCCAGTCAGGTTGTAGTGTATTGGTGATGCAGCCAGTCAGGTTGTAGTGTATTGGTGATGCAGCCAGTCAGGTTGTAGTGTATTGGTGATGCAGCCAGTCAGGTTGTAGTGTAGTGGTGATGCAGCCAGTCAGGATGTAGTGTATTGGTGATGCAGCCAGTCAGGTTGTAGTGTAGTGGTTGTAGTGTATTGGTGATGCAGCCAGTCAGGTTGTAGTGTAGTGGTTGTAGTGTATTGGTGATGCAGCCAGTCAGGTTGTAGTGTATTGGTGATGCAGCCAGTCAGGTTGAAGTGTAGTGGTGATGCAGCCAGTCAGGTTGTAGTGTAGTGGTTGTAGTGTATTGGTGATGCAGCCAGTCAGGTTGTAGTGTAGTGGTTGTAGTGTATTGGTGATGCAGCCAGTCAGGTTGTAGTGTAGTGGTGATGCAGCCAGTCAGGTTGTAGTGTAGTGGTTGTAGTGTATTGGTGATGCAGCCAGTCAGGTTGTAGTGTATTGGTGATGCAGCCAGTCAGGTTGTAGTGTATTGGTGATGCAGCCAGTCAGGTTGTAGTGTATTGGTGATGCAGCCAGTCAGGTTGTAGTGTATTGGTGATGCAGCCAGTCAGGTTGTAGTGTATTGGTGATGCAGCCAGTCAGGTTGTAGTGTATTGGTGATGCAGCCAGTCAGGTTGTAGTGTATTGGTGATGCAGCCAGTCAGGATGTAGTGTATTGGTGATGCAGCCAGTCAGGTTGTAGTGTATTGGTGATGCAGCCAGTCAGGTTGTAGTGTAGTGGTTGTAGTGTATTGGTGATGCAGCCAGTCAGGTTGTAGTGTAGTGGTTGTAGTGTATTGGTGATGCAGCCAGTCAGGTTGTAGTGTATTGGTGATGCAGCCAGTCAGGTTGAAGTGTAGTGGTGATGCAGCCAGTCAGGTTGTAGTGTAGTGGTTGTAGTGTATTGGTGATGCAGCCAGTCAGGTTGTAGTGTAGTGGTTGTAGTGTATTGGTGATGCAGCCAGTCAGGTTGTAGTGTAGTGGTGATGCAGCCAGTCAGGTTGTAGTGTAGTGGTTGTAGTGTAGTGGTCAGTGTAGTGCAGCCAGTCAGGTTGTAGTGTATTGGTGATGCAGCCAGTCAGGATGTAGTGTATTGGTGATGCAGCCAGTCAGGTTGTAGTGTATTGGTGATGCAGCCAGTCAGGTTGTAGTGTATTGGTGATGCAGCCAGTCAGGATGTAGTGTATTGGTGATGCAGCCAGTCAGGTTGTAGTGTATTGGTGATGCAGCCAGTCAGGTTGTAGTGTATTGGTGATGCAGCCAGTCAGGATGTAGTGTATTGGTGATGCAGCCAGTCAGGTTGTAGTGTATTGGTGATGCAGCCAGTCAGGATGTAGTGTATTGGTGATGCAGCCAGTCAGGTTGTAGTGTATTGGTGATGCAGCCAGTCAGGTTGTAGTGTATTGGTGATGCAGCCAGTCAGGATGCTCTTGATGGTGCAGTTGTATAACTTTTTTGAGGATTTGAGGAACCATGCCAAATCTTTTCAGTCTCCTGAGGGGGAATAGGCTTTGTCGTGCCCTCTTCACGACTGTCTTGGTGTGTTTGGACCATTCTAGTTTGTTGGTGATGTGGACACCAAGGAACTTGAAGGTCTCAACCTGCTCCACTACAGCCCCGTCGATGAGAATGGGAGAGTGCTCGGTCTTCAATCATCTCCTTAGTCTTGGTTACATTGAGGGATAGGTTGTTATTCTGGCACCACACGGCCAGGTCTCTGACCTCCTCCCTATAGGCTGTCTCACTTATTGATGGTGTTGGAGTCGTGCTTGGCCACGCAGTCGTGGGTGAACAGGGAGTACAGGAGGGGACTGAGCACGCACCCCCGAGGGGGCCCCCGTGTTGAGGTCAGCATGGCAGATGTGTTGTTACCTACCCTTACCACCTGGGGGCGGCCCGTCAGGAAGTCCAGGATCCAGTTGCAGAGGGAAGTGTTTAGTCCCAGGGTCCTTAGCTTAGTGATGAGCTTTGATGGCACTATGGTGTTGAACGCTGAGCTGTAGTCAACGAATAGCGTTCTCACGTAGGTGTTCCTTTTGTCCAGGTGGGAAAGGGCAGTGTGGAGTGCAATAGAAATTGCATCACCTGTGGATCTGTTGGGGCGGTATGCAAATTGGAGTGGGTCTAGGGTTTTTAGGATAATGGTGTTGATGTGAGCCATGACCAGCATTTCCAAGCACTTCATGGCTACAGACGTGAGTGCTACGGGGCGGTAGTCATTTAGGCAGGTTACCTTAGTGTTTTTGGCCACAGGGACTATGGTGGTCTGCTTGAAACATGTAGGTATTACAGACTCAGACAGGGAGAGGTTGAAAATGTCAGTTTAGACACTTGCCAGTTGGTCAGCGCATGCTCGGAGTACACGTCCTAGTAATCCGTCTGGCCCTGCGGCCTTGTGAATGTTGACCTGTTTAAAGGTCTTACTCACATCGGCTACGGATAGCGTGATCACACAGTCATCCGGAACAGCTGATGCTCTCATGCCTGCTTCAGTGTTGCTTTCCTCGAAGCGAGCATAGAGTAATTCCTGTTAGTGAGCATTTCTCTTTTGCCAAAGTAATCCGTCCACCTGACAGGTGTGGCATATCAAGAAGCTGATTAAACAGCAAGATCATTAAACAGGTGTACCTTGGGCTGGGGACAGTAAAAGGCCACTAAAATGTGCAGTTTTGTCACCCAACACAATGCCACAGATGTCTGTAGTTTTGAGGGAGCGTGCAATTGGCATGCTGACTGCAGGAATGTCCACCAGAGCTGTGGCCAGATAATTTAATATTAATTTCTCTACCACAGCAGAAAAAAACATAATTTTAGAGATTTGGCAGTACATCCTACCGGCCTCACAACCGCAGACCACGTGTAACCGCGCCAGGCCAGGACCTCCACATTCGGCTTCTTCACCTGCGGGACCGTCTGAGACCAGCCACCTGGACAGCTGATGGAACTGAAGAGTATTTCTGGCTGTAATAAAGCCCTGTTGTGGGGATAAATCTCATTCTGATTGGTTGGTCCTGGCTCCCAAGTGGGTGGGCCAATGCCCTCCCAGGCCCACTCATGCCAGTGCCCCTGCCCAATCATGTAAAATGCATAGATTGTTTTCAGACCAGGCGTATTTATCCTGGTAGCGGGAACCCTTTCTAGTCCGTCATGCTCTCTGACCACAACACCTCTCATCAACCACTCCTTGACCTTGTCCCTAATCTATGACCTCTGACCCTGTGTTCCTGCAGTGGCACCCGGAGGTCCGACCCCCTGTATGACAGCAGGGGTAGACAGACAAGTAGACGGATCAACACGGCGAAAGGTCATTTGGATACAAGCCACCAAACATCTTCACACACGCTCACAGCACCCGGCAGACATAGAGAAAGATCTAGCAACATGCAAAAAAAATGATATTTAACTCACATACTTCATAATACGTTCATGGTGGAACAATTGCCAATGTGTGGATAAAGATGGCAATCGTGAAATGGCCATATCATATTGCTCAGTAATAAATAGTGTGGATAAAGATGGCCGTCCTGAAATGGCCATATCATATTGCTCAGTAATAAATAGTGTGGATAAAGATGGCCGTCCTGAAATGGCCATATCATATTGCTCAGTAATAAATAGTGTGGATAAAGATGGCCGTCCTGAAATGGCCATATCATATTGCTCAGTAATAAATAGTGTGGATAAAGATGGCCGTCCTGAAATGGCCATATCATATTGCTCAGTAATAAATAGTGTGGATAAAGATGGCCGTCCTGAAATGGCCATATCATATTGCTCAGTAATAAATAGTGTGAATTAAGTGTACAATAAAACGTAATATTTTTAATAAAAGCATCTCTGTGTGGTTGAAGCTTGTTATCTCTAAGTTAAACATAACATTTAAAAAATAAATTAAAAAAAAAGCATATATTTGTATCTTGTGACTGATTATGTCACGCGCCATTTCCATGCCATTCGCGCACTATGTCATGCACCTTGACCTATAGATGGGGGTTGAGTCGTCGCGTCGTCGCTTTTCGTTTGTAGCTTCCATCTGTCAAAGCATCATCGGAGCGGTCATTACTAATATTCAGTCGAGAGTAAAGTAACGTTTAGTGCCTTTTCTCATTGGCTTCTTTGGGTTATTGGATACAACTGGTCGCCAGAACGCATTCAGCGACTGTTTTTGGCTGACGAGTGCCACAAACGCATCACTTTAGCCAGGTATGTTTTGGTGAGGAGGGATGCTATTAGCCAGTAGCCATGGTGATAAATGAACTGATAAATCCAATGCAAAAATAAATCCTAGTTTAAATAAATGGTAATGCAAACCGTTTGACCTGTTATTGGTTAGGATATACACTGGGGTTCCAAATTATTGACACCCTTGGTTAGGATATACAGTGGGGTCCCAAATTATTGACACCCTTGGTTAGGATATACAGTGGGGTCCCAAATTATTGACACCCTTGGTTAGGATATACACTGGGGTTCCAAATTATTGACACCCTTGGTTAGGATATACAGTGGGGTCCCAAATTATTGACACCCTTGGTTAGGATATACAGTGGGGTCCCAAATTATTGACACCCTTGGTTAGGATATACAGTGGGGTCCCAAATTATTGACACCCTTGGTTAGGATATACAGTGGGGTCCCAAATTATTGACACCCTTGGTTAGGATATACACTGGGGTCCCAAATTATTGACACCCTTGGTTAGGATATACAGTGGGGTCCCAAATTATTGACACCCTTGGTTAGGATATACAGCGTGGTTCCAAATTATTGACACCCTTGGTTAGGATATACAGTGTGGTTCCAAATTATTGACACCCTTGGTTAGGATATACAGTGGGGTTCCAAATTATTGACACCCTTGGTTAGGATATACAGTGGGGTTCCAAATTATTGACACCCTTGGTTAGGATATACAGTGGGGTCCCAAATGATTGACACCCTTGGTAAAGATGAGAGAAAAAAGGACTGTATGAAATGTGTTTATGAACTGCCCTCTGCAATTCAAAACAAATGTTTTCAATGGGGATTTTAAGTCCGGAGACTGAGATGGGGTTTTTAAGTCCGGAGACTGAGAGCCTTTCAATGGGTTTTTAAGTCCGGAGACTGAGATGGCCTTTCAATGGGGTTTTTAAGTCCGGAGACTGAGATGGGGTTTTTAAGTCCGGAGACTGAGATGGGGTTTTTAAGTCCGGAGACTGAGATGGCCATTGCAAAATGTTGATTTTTGGTGGCCAATTAACAATTTCTTTGTGGATTTTTGTGTGTGCTTGGGGTTATTGTCTTACTGGAAGATCCACTTGGGGACAAGTTTCAGCTACCTGACAGAGGCAACCAGTTCTTTGGGGCTAAAATGTCCTGGTACTTGGTAGAGTTCATGATGCCGTTGACCTTAACAAAGGCCACAGGACCAGCGGAAGCATCCGGAGCCCCAGGACCAGCGGAAGCATCCGGAGCCCCGGGACCAGCGGAAGCATCCGGAGCCCCGGGACCAGCGGAAGCATCCGGAGCCCCGGGACCAGCGGAAGCATCCGGAGCCCCGGGACCAGCGGAAGCATCCGGAGCCCCGGGACCAGCGGAAGCATCCGGAGCCCCGGGACCAGCGGAAGCATCCGGAGCCCCGGGACCAGCGGAAGCATCCGGAGCCCCGGGACCAGCGGAAGCATCCGAAGCCCCGGGACCAGCGGAAGCATCCGGAGCCCCGGGACCAGCGGAAGCATCCGGAGCCCCGGGACCAGCGGAAGCATCCGGAGCCCCGGGACCAGCGGAAGCATCCGGAGCCCCGGGACCAGCGGAAGCATCCGGAGCCCCGGGACCAGCGGAAGCATCCGGAGCCCCGGGACCGGCGGAAGCATCGGGAGCCCCGGGACCGGCAGAGGCAGAACGGCCCCCATAACATCAAAGATCCAGCACCATATTCCACAGTAGGTAATGGGGTTATTCTCTGCTCATACATCCTGATTTGGACACCAAACACACCGCTGGTCTGCGTGGACAAAGAGCTCTATTTACAGGTGATCTGACCCAAAGCACCAGGTTCCAATCCAAGTGGCGTTTAGAAAACTCCAGCCGTTTACATTTGTTGGATGACATGAATAGAGAGCTCTTTAGCCACACACCAATGGAACAGTTGTATTAGCATAACATTATATAATTACCCCCCAAAAATCACAGCGTACAATATAGCTCAGTGTTTGTATAATTTAATACAGTCATTTCTGCTCATCTTTATCAAGGGTGTCAATCATTTGGAAGCCCACTGTGTCTATTACATGAAATGTAAAATGATCCCCGAAAACAAATAACAATGTGCTTACTTCCTCAATACTCCCAGGCTAGAGACTAACGGGATCAGATAGCCCTTCCTCAATACTCCCAGGCTAGAGACTAACGGGATCAGATAGCTCTCCCTCAATACTCCCAGGCTAGAGACTAACGGGATCAGATAGCCCTTCCTAAATACTCCCAGGCTAGAGACTAACGGGATCAGATAGCCCTTCCTTAATACTCCCAGGCTAGAGACTAACGGGATCAGATAGCCCTTCCTCAATACTCCCAGGCTAGAGACTAACGGGATCAGATAGCCCTTCCTTAATACTCCCAGGCTAGAGACTAACGGGATCAGATAGCCCTTCCTAAATACTCCCAGGCTAGAGACTAACGGGATCAGATAGCCCTTCCTAAATACTCCCAGGCTAGAGACTAACGGGATCAGATAGCCCTTCCTTAATACTCCCAGGCTAGAGACTAACGGGATCAGATAGCCCTTCCTCAATACTCCCAGGCTAGAGACTAACGGGATCAGATAGCCCTTCCTTAATACTCCTAGGCTAGAGACTAACGGGATCAGATAGCCCTTCCTCAATACTCCCAGGCTAGAGACTAACGGGATCAGATAGCCCTTCCTCAATACTCCCAGGCTAGAGACTAACGGGATCAGATAGCCCTTCCTCAATACTCCCAGGCTAGAGACTAACGGGATCAGATAGCCCTTCCTCAATACTCCCAGGCTAGAGACTAACGGGATCAGATAGCCCTTCCTCAATACTCCCAGGCTAGAGACTAACGGGATCAGATAGCCCTTCCTCAATACTCCCAGGCTAGAGACTAACGGGATCAGATAGCCCTTCCTCAATACTCCCAGGCTAGAGACTAACGGGATCAGATAGCCCTTCCTCAATACTCCCAGGCTAGAGACTAACAGGATCAGATAGCCCTTCCTCAATACTCCCAGGCTAGAGACTAACGGGATCAGATAGCCCTCCCTCAATACTCCCAGGCTAGAGACTAACGGGATCAGATAGCCCTTCCTCAATACTCCCAGGCTAGAGACTAACGGGATCAGATAGCCCTTCCTCAATACTCCCAGGCTAGAGACTAACGGGATCAGATAGCCCTCCCTCAATACTCCCAGGCTAGAGACTAACGGGATCAGATAGCCCTTCCTCAATACTCCCAGGCTAGAGACTAACGGGATCAGATAGCCCTTCCTCAATACTCCCAGGCTAGAGACTAACGGGATCAGATAGCCCTTCCTCAATACTCCCAGGCTAGAGACTAACGGGATCAGATAGCCCTTCCTTAATACTCCCAGGCTAGAGACTAACGGGATCAGATAGCCCTTCCTCAATACTCCCAGGCTAGAGACTAACGGGATCAGATAGCCCTTCCTCAATACTCCCAGGCTAGAGACTAACGGGATCAGATAGCCCTTCCTCAATACTCCCAGGCTAGAGACTAACGGGATCAGATAGCCCTCCCTCAATACTCCCAGGCCAGAGACTAACGGGATCAGATAGCCCTTCCTCAATACTCCCAGGCTAGAGACTAACGGGATCAGTTGGCCCAGTGTTTGACATCTCTCTTTATGCTTTGCGCCAGGATGGAGTTAATATTGGACACCGCTAAGAGCCAGGGTCAGACCCAGAGCCAGGGGGGTCAGACTGTCTCCCCTCCCTCAATCTTCCCCTATCGCTTCACCTCGGACGGGCGTCTGTGTCACCGGGTCACCCAGGAGCCCTTCATGTTCCAGCGGAGCTGTGACCCAGACGCCGCCCAGAGAGAGGACCAGGCCTTATGTCTCCACATCACCCAACACGTTCACTCTCTCCTGGAGGAGCAGCTGCACCTCTTCAGGCTCTACCTCCCACCCCTCAGCAAGGAGCTCTACCTCCCTCCTCCACCCCACAGCAAGGGGGTCTACCTCCCTCCTCCATCTCTCAGCAAGGGGGTCTACCTCCCTCCTCCATCTCTCAGCAAGGAGGTCTACCTCCCTCCTCCACCAGAGCATCAGGGGCAGGGGGACCACAGGGTCTACTTTAGCCCCCACCGAGGAGCCCCCAGCCAGGGCTACGTGTACCTCTCCCCTGGGGCCCTGGAGAGCCCTGCCACCCTGTTGGTGGTGGTCCAGGACCGGGGAACGATGCGCTGCGGGCTGTGGAGCTGGAGGGCTGCTGCCAGCCGAGGTCTGGAAAGAGGCAGCATGATCCCCTACGTGAAGAGGGTCCTAGAAGAGGGCAGCTCTGTCCTCCTGATGAACCCCAACCAGGGAGGAGGTGTTGGGGAGACTCCGGAGGAGCACGTTCACCGTGTCTGGGACCTCCTGGTGTCGCGCTGCGTCTCCCGGCGTGTCGTCGTGGTAGCGCACGGTTACGGAGGCCTGGCGTTCGTGGACCTGCTGTGCCGACGCCCACAACAAGTGGTGGGGCAGGTGTGGGCGGCGGCCTTCCTGGACTCCTCCCACAGCCTGTGGCACCAGCAGTTGGACGCGGTGGGCCGGGAGTGGCTGAGGACACGCTCTAGGAGGTGGGTTGATGTCTTTATATAACCAGGGAAGTCAGGACACGCTCTAGGAGGTGGGTTGATGTCTTTATATAACCAGGGAAGTCAGGACACGCTCTAGGAGGTGGGTTGATGTCTTTATATAACCAGGGAAGTCAGGACACGCTCTAGGAGGTGGGTTGATGTCTTTATATAACCAGGGAAGTCAGGACACGCTCTAGGAGGTGGGTTGATGTCTTTATATAACCAGGGAAGTCAGGACACGCTCTAGGAGGTGGGTTGATGTCTTTATATAACCAGGGAAGTCAGGAAACACTCTAGGAGGTGTCTTTATATAACCAGGGAAGTCAGGAAACACTCTAGGAGGTGTCTTTATATAACCAGGGAAGTCAGGACACACTCCAGGAGGTGGGTTGATGTCTTTATATAACCAGGGAAGTCAGGACACGCTCTAGGAGGTGGGTTGATGTCTTTATATAACCAGGGAAGTCGGGACACGCTCTAGGAGGCGGGTTGATGTCTTTATATAACCAGGGAAGTCGGGACACGCTCTAGGAGGTGGGTTGGTGTCTTTATATAACCAGGGAAGTCAGGACACGCTCTAGGAGGTGGGTTGATGTCTCTATATAACCAGGGAAGTCGGGACACGCTCTAGGAGGTGGGTTGATGTCTTTATATAACCAGGGAAGTCAGGAAACACTCTAGGAGGTGTCTTTATATAACCAGGGAAGTCAGGACACACTCCAGGAGGTGGGTTGATGTCTTTATATAACCAGGGAAGTCAGGACACGCTCTAGGAGGTGTCTTTATATAACCAGGGAAGTCAGGACACGCTCCAGGAGGTGGGTTGATGTCTTTATATAACCAGGGAAGTCAGGACACGCTCTAGGAGGTGGGTTGATGTCTTTATATAACCAGGGAAGTCGGGACACGCTCTAGGAGGCGGGTTGATGTCTTTATATAACCAGGGAAGTCGGGACACGCTCTAGGAGGTGGGTTGATGTCTTTATATAACCAGGGAAGTCAGGACA
The DNA here is from genome assembly GCF_045791955.1 of Oncorhynchus clarkii lewisi. Taxonomy (NCBI): domain Eukaryota; kingdom Metazoa; phylum Chordata; class Actinopteri; order Salmoniformes; family Salmonidae; genus Oncorhynchus; species Oncorhynchus clarkii. Next base: position 7,599,054 of record NC_092164.1, read on the forward strand.
CGCTCTAGGAGGTGGGTTGATGTCTTTATATAACCAGGGAAGTCGGGACACGCTCTAGGAGGCGGGTTGATGTCTTTATATAACCAGGGAAGTCGGGACACGCTCTAGGAGGTGGGTTGATGTCTCTATATAACCAGGGAAGTCGGGACACGCTCTAGGAGGTGGGTTGATGTCTTTATATAACCAGGGAAGTCAGGAAACACTCTAGGAGGTGTCTTTATATAACCAGGGAAGTCAGGACACACTCCAGGAGGTGGGTTGATGTCTTTATATAACCAGGGAAGTCAGGACACGCTCTAGGAGGTGTCTTTATATAACCAGGGAAGTCAGGACACGCTCCAGGAGGTGGGTTGATGTCTTTATATAACCAGGGAAGTCAGGACACGCTCTAGGAGGTGGGTTGATGTCTTTATATAACCAGGGAAGTCGGGACACGCTCTAGGAGGCGGGTTGATGTCTTTATATAACCAGGGAAGTCGGGACACGCTCTAGGAGGTGGGTTGATGTCTTTATATAACCAGGGAAGTCAGGACACGCTCTAGGAGGTGGGTTGATGTCTTTATATAACCAGGGAAGTCGGGACACGCTCTAGGAGGCGGGTTGATGTCTTTATATAACCAGGGAAGTCGGGACACGCTCTAGGAGGTGGGTTGATGTCTCTATATAACCAGGGAAGTCGGGACACGCTCTAGGAGGTGGGTTGATGTCTTTATATAACCAGGGAAGTCAGGAAACACTCTAGGAGGTGTCTTTATATAACCAGGGAAGTCAGGACACACTCCAGGAGGTGGGTTGATGTCTTTATATAACCAGGGAAGTCAGGACACGCTCTAGGAGGTGGGTTGATGTCTTTATATAACCAGGGAAGTCAGGACACGCTCTAGGAGGTGTCTTTATATAACCAGGGAAGTCAGGACACGCTCCAGGAGGTGGGTTGATGTCTTTATATAACCAGGGAAGTCAGGACACGCTCTAGGAGGTGGGTTGATGTCTTTATATAACCAGGGAAGTCAGGACACGCTCTAGGAGGTGGGTTGGTGTCTTTATATAACCAGGGAAGTCAGGACACGCTCTAGGAGGTGGGTTGATGTCTCTATATAACCAGGGAAGTCGGGACACGCTCTAGGAGGTGGGTTGATGTCTTTATATAACCAGGGAAGTCAGGAAACACTCTAGGAGGTGTCTTTATATAACCAGGGAAGTCAGGACACACTCCAGGAGGTGGGTTGATGTCTTTATATAACCAGGGAAGTCAGGACACGCTCTAGGAGGTGTCTTTATATAACCAGGGAAGTCAGGACACGCTCCAGGAGGTGGGTTGATGTCTTTATATAACCAGGGAAGTCAGGACACGCTCTAGGAGGTGGGTTGATGTCTTTATATAACCAGGGAAGTCGGGACACGCTCTAGGAGGCGGGTTGATGTCTTTATATAACCAGGGAAGTCGGGACACGCTCTAGGAGGTGGGTTGATGTCTTTATATAACCAGGGAAGTCAGGACACGCTCTAGGAGGTGGGTTGATGTCTTTATATAACCAGGGAAGTCGGGACACGCTCTAGGAGGCGGGTTGATGTCTTTATATAACCAGGGAAGTCGGGACACGCTCTAGGAGGTGGGTTGATGTCTCTATATAACCAGGGAAGTCGGGACACGCTCTAGGAGGTGGGTTGATGTCTTTATATAACCAGGGAAGTCAGGAAACACTCTAGGAGGTGTCTTTATATAACCAGGGAAGTCAGGACACACTCCAGGAGGTGGGTTGATGTCTTTATATAACCAGGGAAGTCAGGACACGCTCTAGGAGGTGTCTTTATATAACCAGGGAAGTCAGGACACGCTCCAGGAGGTGGGTTGATGTCTTTATATAACCAGGGAAGTCAGGACACGCTCTAGGAGGTGGGTTGATGTCTTTATATAACCAGGGAAGTCGGGACACGCTCTAGGAGGCGGGTTGATGTCTTTATATAACCAGGGAAGTCGGGACACGCTCTAGGAGGTGGGTTGATGTCTTTATATAACCAGGGAAGTCAGGACACGCTCTAGGAGGTGGGTTGATGTCTTTATATAACCAGGGAAGTCGGGACACGCTCTAGGAGGCGGGTTGATGTCTTTATATAACCAGGGAAGTCGGGACACGCTCTAGGAGGTGGGTTGATGTCTCTATATAACCAGGGAAGTCGGGACACGCTCTAGGAGGTGGGTTGATGTCTTTATATAACCAGGGAAGTCAGGAAACACTCTAGGAGGTGTCTTTATATAACCAGGGAAGTCAGGACACACTCCAGGAGGTGGGTTGATGTCTTTATATAACCAGGGAAGTCAGGACACGCTCTAGGAGGTGGGTTGATGTCTTTATATAACCAGGGAAGTCAGGACACGCTCTAGGAGGTGTCTTTATATAACCAGGGAAGTCAGGACACGCTCCAGGAGGTGGGTTGATGTCTTTATATAACCAGGGAAGTCAGGACACGCTCTAGGAGGTGGGTTGATGTCTTTATATAACCAGGGAAGTCAGGACACGCTCTAGGAGGTGGGTTGGTGTCTTTATATAACCAGGGAAGTCAGGACACGCTCTAGGAGGTGGGTTGATGTCTCTATATAACCAGGGAAGTCGGGACACGCTCTAGGAGGTGGGTTGATGTCTTTATATAACCAGGGAAGTCAGGAAACACTCTAGGAGGTGTCTTTATATAACCAGGGAAGTCAGGACACACTCCAGGAGGTGGGTTGATGTCTTTATATAACCAGGGAAGTCAGGACACGCTCTAGGAGGTGGGTTGATGTCTTTATATAACCAGGGAAGTCAGGACACGCTCTAGGAGGTGTCTTTATATAACCAGGGAAGTCAGGACACGCTCCAGGAGGTGGGTTGATGTCTTTATATAACCAGGGAAGTCAGGACACGCTCTAGGAGGTGGGTTGATGTCTTTATATAACCAGGGAAGTCGGGACACGCTCTAGGAGGTGGGTTGGTGTCTTTATATAACCAGGGAAGTCAGGACACGCTCTAGGAGGTGGGTTGGTGTCTTTATATAACCAGGGAAGTCAGGACACGCTCCAGGAGGTGGGTTGGTGTCTTTATATAACCAGGGAAGTAATTGACAATATATTCTCTTTTACATTGCACATTACATAACATGTTGCCTTTTAGGTGGGTACTGAGCTCCAAGCCCCTGAACCAGCCGGTGGGGTCGCTGAAAGCAGGATGCCCTCAGATGTCAGCTGGGACACAGAGTCATGACGCGGCTCCATCTGTCTGCATGGAGTCTGTGTTCAGGTTCTTCTCCAAAACGCTGAGTCCTAAACCACCCACCACCTTCAGTATGGTGACCCGCAGCAAGGGCACAGTGGGACAGATCAGACCTCACAACGGGAGAGGCATCACCAGGCCTTATTGACAGCACCAGTGGGACAGATCAGACCTCACAACGGGAGAGGCATCACCAGGCCTTATTGACAGCACCAGTGGGACAGATCAGACCTCACAACGGGAGAGGCATCACCAGGCCTTATTGACAGCACCAGTGGGACAGATCAGACCTCACAACGGGAGAGGCATCACCAGGCCTTATTGACAGCACCAGTGGGACAGATCAGACCTCACAGCGGGAGAGGCATCACCAGGCCTTACTGACAGCACCAGTGGGACAGATCAGACCTCACAACGGGAGAGGCATCACCAGGCCTTATTGACAGCACCAGTGGGACAGATCAGACCTCACAGCGGGAGAGGCATCACCAGGCCTTACTGACAGCACCAGTGGGACAGATCAGACCTCACAACGGGAGAGGCATCGCCAGGCCTTACTGACAGCACCAGTGGGACAGATCAGACCTCACAACGGGAGAGGCATCACCAGGCCTTACTGACAGCACCAGTGGGACAGATCAGACCTCACAACGGGAGAGGCATCGCCAGGCCTTATTGACAGCACCAGTGGGACAGATCAGACCTCACAGCGGGAGAGGCATCACCAGGCCTTACTGACAGCACCAGTGGGACAGATCAGACCTCACAACGGGAGAGGCATCACCAGGCCTTACTGACAGCACCAGTGGGACAGATCAGACCTCACAACGGGAGAGGCATCACCAGGCCTTACTGACAGCACCAGTGAAGTACAGGAGTACAGTGGGAATTTAGTATTTATCTTACGGTCAGAAAGACACGTGTCTAATTCACGCGAATACATTTTCCTGGACTCTGGATGAGGTCATCCTAAATATTTAGTTTAATTTTGTTAAGACACTCCAGGCCCTCCTAAATATTTAGTGTCATTTTGTTAAGACACTCCAGGTCATCCTAAATATTTAGTGTCATTTTGTTAAGACACTCCAGGTCCTCCTAAATATTTAGTGTAATTTTGTTAAGACACTCCAGGTCATCCTAAATATTTAGTGTCATTTTGTTAAGACACACCAGGTCCTCCTAAATATTTAGTGTCATTTTGTTAAGACACTCCAGGTCCTCCTAAATATTTAGTGTCATTTTGTTAAGACACTCCAGGTCCTCCTAAATATTTAGTGTCATTTTGTTAAGACACTCCAGGTCCTCCTAAATATTTAGTGTCATTTTGTTAAGACACTCCAGGTCCTCCTAAATATTTAGTGTCATTTTGTTAAGACACACCAGGTCATCCTAAATATTTAGTGTCATTTTGTTAAGACACTCCAGGTCCTCCTAAATATTTAGTGTCATTTTGTTAAGACACTCCAGGTCCTCCTAAATATTTAGTGTCATTTTGTTAAGACACTCCAGGTCATCCTAAATATTTAGTGTCATTTTGTTAAGACACTCCAGGTCATCCTAAATATTTAGTTTCATTTTGTTAAGACACTCCAGGTCATCCTAAATATTTAGTTTAATTTTGTTAAGACACACCAGGTCATCCTAAATATTTAGTGTCATTTTGTTAAGACACTCCAGGTCCTCCTAAATATTTAGTTTCATTTTGTTAAGACACTCCAGGTCATCCTAAATATTTAGTTTCATTTTGTTAAGACACTCCAGGGTCGGACTTGTCGACAGCAGATTGTGGATAAATACTTTTTTTCATCTTACTATCTGTAAAATACTAAAGACATTTATGTAAAATGCATTTTTTTTGGCACATTTATACAAATAAAATGTTATCTAGAATAAAAAATGTACCGCATTTATCAACAATTCCCTCTGGGTAATATATCTCATGGTAACCACACAACTCTGGGTAATATATCTCATGGTAACCACACAACTCTGGGTAATATATCTCATGGTAACCACACAACTCTGGGTAATATATCTCACGGTAACCACACAACTCTGGGTAATATATCTCACGGTAACCACACAACTCTGGGTAATATATCTCATGGTAACCACACAACTCTGGGTAATATATCTCATGGTAACCACACAACTCTGGGTAATATATCTCACGGTAACCACACAACTCTGGGTAATATATCTCACGGTAACCACACAACTCTGGGCAATATATCTCATGGTAACCACACAACTCTGGGTAATATATCTCATGGTAACCACACAACTCTGGGTAATATATCTCATGGTAACCACACAACTCTGGGTAATATATCTCATGGTAACCACACAACTCTGGGTAATATATCTCATGGTAACCACACAACTCTGGGTAATATATCTCACGGTAACCACACAACTCTGGGTAATATATCTCACGGTAACCACACAACTCTGGGTAATATATCTCATGGTAACCACACAACTCTGGGTAATATATCTCATGGTAACCACACAACTCTGGGTAATATATCTAAAGGTCACCACACAACTCTGGGTAATATATCTCATGGTAACCACACAACTCTGGGTAATATATCTCATGGTAACCACACAACTCTGGGTAATATATCTCACGGTAACCACACAACTCTGGGTAATATATCTCATGGTAACCACACAACTCTGGGTAATATATCTCATGGTAACCACACAACTCTGGGTAATATATCTCATGGTAACCACACAACTCTGGGTAATATATCTCATGGTAACCACACAACTCTGGGCAATATATCTCATGGTAACCACACAACTCTGGGTAATATATCTCATGGTAACCACACAACTCTGGGTAATATATCTCATGGTAACCACACAACTCTGGGTAATATATCTCATGGTAACCACACAACTCTGGGTAATATATCTCACGGTAACCACACAACTCTGGGTAATATATCTCATGGTAACCACACAACTCTGGGTAATATATCTCATGGTAACCACACAACTCTGGGGAAGTCTGGGTAATATATCTCATGGTAACCACACAACTCTGGGTAATATATCTCATGGTAACCACACAACTCTGGGGAAGTCTGGGTAATATATCTCATGGTAACCACACAACTCTGGGTAATATATCTCATGGTAACCACACAACTCTGGGGAAGTCTGGGTAATATATCTCATGGTAACCACACAACTCTGGGTAATATATCTCATGGTAACCACACAACTCTGGGTAATATATCTCATGGTAACCACACAACTCTGGGTAATATATCTCACGGTAACCACACAACTCTGGGTAATATATCTCACGGTAACCACACAACTCTGGGTAATATATCTCACGGTAACCACACAACTCTGGGTAATATATCTCATGGTAACCACACAACTCTGGGTAATATATCTCACGGTAACCACACAACTCTGGGTAATATATCTCATGGTAACCACACAACTCTGGGTAGTATATCTCACGGTAACCACACAACTCTGGGTAATATATCTCATGGTAACCACACAACTCTGGGTAATATATCTCATGGTAACCACACAACTCTGGGTAATATATCTCACGGTAACCACACAACTCTGGGTAATATATCTCATGGTAACCACACAACTCTGGGTAGTATATCTCACGGTAACCACACAACTCTGGGTAATATATCTCATGGTAACCACACAACTCTGGGCAATATATCTCATGGTAACCACACAACTCTGGGTAATATATCTCACGGTAACCACACAACTCTGGGTAATATATCTCATGGTGACCACACAACTCTGGGTAATATATCTCATGGTAACCACACAACTCTGGGTAATATATCTCACGGTAACCACACAACTCTGGGTAATATATCTCACGGTAACCACACAACTCTGGGTAATATATCTCATGGTAACCACACAACTCTGGGTAATATATCTCATGGTAACCACACAACTCTGGGTAATATATCTCATGGTAACCACACAACTCTGGGTAATATATCTCATGGTAACCACACAACTCTGGGTAATATATCTCATGGTAACCACACAACTCTGGGTAATATATCTCATGGTAACCACACAACTCTGGGTAATATATCTCATGGTAACCACACAACTCTGGGTAGTATATCTCATGGTAACCACACAACTCTGGGTAATATATCTCATGGTAACCACACAACTCTGGGTAGTATATCTCATGGTAACCACACAACTCTGGGTAATATATCTAAAGGTCACCACACAACTCTGGGTAATATATCTAAAGGTCACCACACAACTCTGGGTAATATATCTCATGGTAACCACACAACTCTGGGTAATATATCTCATGGTAACCACACAACTCTGGGTAATATATCTCATGGTAACCACACAACTCTGGGTAATATATCTCATGGTAACCACACAACTCTGGGTAATATATCTAAAGGTCACCACACAACTCTGGGTAATATATCTCATGGTAACCACACAACTCTGGGTAATATATCTCACGGTAACCACACAACTCTGGGTAATATATCTCATGGTAACCACACAACTCTGGGTAATATATCTCATGGTAACCACACAACTCTGGGTAATATATCTCATGGTAACCACACAACTCTGGGTAATATATCTCATGGTAACCACACAACTCTGGGTAATATATCTCACGGTAACCACACAACTCTGGGTAATATATCTCATGGTAACCACACAACTCTGGGTAATATATCTCATGGTAACCACACAACTCTGGGGAAGTCTGGGTAATATATCTCATGGTAACCACACAACTCTGGGTAATATATCTCATGGTAACCACACAACTCTGGGTAATATATCTCACGGTAACCACACAACTCTGGGTAATATATCTCATGGTAACCACACAACTCTGGGTAATATATCTCATGGTAACCACACAACTCTGGGGAAGTCTGGGTAATATATCTCATGGTAACCACACAACTCTGGGGAAGTCTGGGTAATATATCTCATGGTAACCACACAACTCTGGGGAAGTCTGGGTAATATATCTCATGGTAACCACACAACTCGGTGAATGTAGATGACTCTGAGAAGAATGAGTAGGTGTGGGAAGTCTGACTTTATGGAAATGTCAGTTAACGACAAGTAACACTGAAGACGAACACCAAAAGCCCATTTAGACCCAATCAGCCTCTTCAAAATAAGTTACTAAATAAAAGATAATACAAGGATCTCCAGTACTGTCTGTAGTGCCTGGGCTTAGTTAATACAAGGACCTCCAGCACTGTCTGTGGTGCCTGGGCTTAGATAATACAAGGACCTCCAGCACTGTCTGTGGTGCCTGGGCTTAGATAATACAAGGATCTCCTGCAGTCTGTAGTGCCTGGGCTTAGATAATACAAGGATCTCCTGCAGTCTGTAGTGCCTGGGCTTAGATAATACAAGGATCTCCAGCACTGTCTGTGGTGCCTGGGCTTAGATAATACAAGGATCTCCTGCAGTCTGTGGTGCCTGGGCTTAGATAATACAAGGATCTCCTGCACTGTGAATGGCCTTATTACATTTATTGTGGTGAAACAGTAGAGATGAAACCAAACATTATTTGAAGTGACACATTTATTAACACATTTAAAAAGGGGTCAGACCTTGTCACCAAACATACATTAGATTCAGCATTCCCACTATAAACAAGAGGCAACAAGAAATGTCCAGCTGTCAACGAGTCTTCATTGTATGAAATAAAGGATTGTCCACTCTGACATGTACCTGTGTCTCTTATAGAGATCTATTTCCCTAGGAAATATCAACCCTCACGTTATGGACAGTTTCACTAAACACTACATCAGAATGGTGAAGTGAGATGGCGCCAGCTGCAGTGGTGTCTCTTGATAACGCCAATACCACAATTGTCCAGGCTGGGCCAATCGGTTCTGTGCTGGGCCAATCGGTTCTGTGCTGGGCCAATCCGTTCTGTGCTGGGCCAATCCGTTCTGTGCTGGTCAGACGTTTTCTTTTCCCATGAATTGTCGGCAGCTTGAGCGCTCAAACCGTGCTGAAGGCCCCCCAGACAACATCTGAAGCCAGGGTGCTTGAAACCGCGCTGAAGGGTGGGGAATCGTGGTGAAATCTAGATCCCATGGTTGAGCAGGTCGTGATGGGGTTAGATCCCATGGTTGAGCAGGTCGTGATGGGATTAGATCCCATGGTTGAGCAGGTTGTGATGGGGTTAGATCCCATGGTTGAGCAGGTCGTGATGGGGTTAGATCCCGTGGTTGAGCAGGTCTTGATGGGATTAGATCCCATGGTTGAGCAGGTCGTGATGGGGTTAGATCCCATGGTTGAGCAGGTCGTAATGGGATTAGATCCCATGGTTGAGCAGGTTGTGATGGGGTTAGATCCCATGGTTGAGCAGGTCGTGATGGGATTAGATCCCATGGTAGAGCAGGTCGTAATGGGATTAGATCCCATGGTTGAGCAGGTCGTGATGGGGTTAGATCCCATGGTTGAGCAGGTCGTAATGGGATTAGATCCCATGGTTGAGCAGGTCGTGATGGGGTTAGATCCCATGGTTGAGCAGGTCTTGATGGGATTAGATCCCATGGTTGAGCAGGTCGTGATGGGGTTAGATCCCATGGTTGAGCAGGTCGTAATGGGGTTAGATCCCATGGTTGAGCAGGTCGTAATGGGATTAGATCCCATGGTTGAGCAGGTTGTGATGGGGTTAGATCCCATGGTTGAGCAGGTCGTGATGGGATTAGATCCCATGGTAGAGCAGGTCGTACTTGGGGATGTTCTGAGGGTCGATGGGACTCTTGACGATCATCTTCCCTCTCATAGCTCCTCTGTAGATCACCTCGATCAGATCCAAGAAGTCCTGCTTGGTCTTAAAACTGCCCACAAACTTGGTGTGATCTGGAGACCTGTATAGGGACAACAGTGTTTTAGCTATAGGCCTACAAAGGGGAAATGGTTTGTAGCTAATATGAGGAGTACCCACAACTATGACATTAAAAGGAGAGTGTGTTACAACTCACTGAAACTAATACTGTATAATAATTCTAGCGCCCGAGTCGTTGTAGGCCATCTTCCTTCTCAACACTAAGATGTCACCACTCACCCATAATCAACCTTCATGTGTTGTCCGTTGAAGAAGAAGACGGTAGACGGGATGTAGCTGATGTCGAAGTATCTCGTGTAGACGGGAGCCGAGTCCACATCCACGATGTAGATAGCCGCCATGTTACTCAGGTCGTGGGCGGTTTTGGACAGCTGGCAAAAGAATGACAACAAGGTCATTCCGAATCAGACAGACAAACGTTTTTTTTTTTTTTTTTTTACAATGACAGTGTTGGTGTAAATATTGGTAACGACTGACATGCATGTCAATGTTTACTGGCCACAATATTGTAGTAGTTAGCCAGCTAGCTACACATGCTAATGTTTGCTACTTACAATCTCGTCAAGCTGCAGGCAGACCGAGTCTTCATCTCTTCCAAACCGAAGAACTAAAACCTTTTCAGCGACAGTTTTTATTACCTCGTCTATGTCCCTTTTGCATGACAATTTGGCCAAAAACAAACTCATTTTGTTAGCTGCTGGCTAGCACTGTGTTCAGTTTGACAAACGAAAATGGACGTACCGGTATGTTGTGTAACACCATAAAACGTCCGTCAGAAACTGTGACCGAACAGCCGCTAGTGTCCGCTGCTTCTTTCCTGTCGTTTGAGCCAAGTATGTTGATATTTGTTTAACGTCTAATACTGCGTTTTACAAGTATATCCGTACGTAGTATGGCTAGTACATTTTAGCTTGCTGTTTGGGGTTTTATAGCACTTTGAGATATCAGCTGATGTAAGAAGGGCTTTAATAAATACATTTGATTTGATTAGAAGCAGTATGCTAGAAAGACTTCAGACACAACCACAGTTTTTTCGGATCACTTTTGTTCAAATAAACACACAAAAAAACACTCAATCCATCAACAAAAACAACTACGTTTAACTTATATATTAAAGTGAGCATGTTTTTCTATACAGTTAACCATTGGGGTGTCTGAAGAAAGGGAGAGAGACAAAAGAGAGAACCAGAAATCACCCTGTGTGTGGTTCATATCTATTCAATCTATCTCATCTACATACAGTTGAAGTCGGAAGTTTACATACACCTTAGCCAAATACATTTAAACTCAGTTTTTCACAATCCCTGACATTTAACGCTAGTAAAAATTCACTTTCTTTAGGTCAGTTAGGATCACCACTTTTAAGAATGTGAAATGTCAGAATAATAGTAGAGAGAATGATTTATTTCAGCTTTTATTTCTTTCATCACATTCCCAGTGGGTCAGAAGTTTACATTCACTCAACTACCTATCAGGTAGCATTGCCTTTAAAATTGTTTAACTTGGTTCAAACGTTTCAGGTAGCCTTGCACAAGCTTCCCACAATAGGTTGGGTGAATTTTGGCCCATTGCACCTGACGGAGCTGGTGTAACTGAGTCAGGTTTGTAGGCCTCCTTGCTCGCACATGCTTTTCAGTGCTGCCCACACATTTTCTATGGGATTGAGGTCAGGGCTTTGTGATGGCCACTCCAATACTTTGATTTTGTTGTCCTTAAGCCATTTTGCCACAACTTTGGAAGTATGCTTGGGGTCATTGTTCATTTGGAAGACCCATTTGCGACCAAGCTTTAACTTGATGTCTTGAGATGTTGCTTCAATATATCCACATCATTTTCCTTCCTCATGAAGCCATCTATTTTGTGAAGTGCAACAGTCCCTCCTGCAGCAAAGCACCCCCACAACATGCTGCCACCTCCGTGCTTCACGGTTGGGATGGTGTTCTTCGGCTTGCAAGCCTCCAAACATAACGGTGGTCATTATGGCCAAACAGTTCTATTTTTGTTTCATCAGACCAGAGGACATTTCTCCAAAAAGTACGATCTTTGTCCCCATGTGCAGTTGCAAACCATAGTCAGGCTTTTTTATGGCGGTTTTGGAGCTGTGGCTTCAACCTTGCTGAGCGGTCTTTCAGGTTATGTCGATATAGGACTCATTTTACTGTGGATATAGATACTTTTGTACTTATTTCCTCCAGCATCTTCACAGGTCCTTTGCTGTTGTTCTGGGATTGATTTGCACTTTTCACACCAAAGTACGTTCATCTCTAGGAGACAGAATGCGTCTCCTTCCTGAGCGGTATGACGACTGCGTGGTCCCATGGTGTTTATACTTGCGTACTATTGTTTGTACAGATGAACGTGGTACCTTCAGGCGTTTGGAAATTGCTCCCAAGGATGAACCAGACTTGTGGAGGTCTACATTTTTTTTCTGATGTCTTGGCTGATTTCTTTAGATTTTCCCATGATGTCAAGCAAAGAGGCACTGAGTTTGAAGGTAGGCCTTGAAATACATCCACAGGTACACCTCCAATTGACTCAAATTATGTCAATTAGCCTATCAGAAGCTTCTAAAGCCTTGACATTTTCTGGGATTTTCCAAGCTGTTTAAAGGCACGGTCAATTTAGTGAATGTAAACTTCTGACCCACTGGAATTGTGATACAGTGAATTAAAAGTGAAATAATCTGTCTTTTAACAATTGTTGGAAAAATTCAGTGTGTCATACACAAAGTTGATGTCCTAACCGACTTGCCAAAACTATAGTTTGTTAACAAGACATTTGTGGAGTGGTTGAAAAACAAGTTTTAATGACTCCAACCTAAGTGTATGTAAACTTCCGACTGTATATACCAGAACCATGTATCCCAGGTCATTCCACTGTATCAGAACCTTCCAGAGCTCAGCTGTTTCACTACATGTCTATGGAACCCCTGGCAACAGAACCAGTGATGCTGGAACAGTCAGTGTCTATGGCAACAGAACAAGTAATGCTGGATTAGTCCGTGTCTATGGCAACAGAACCAGTGATGCTGGAACAGTCAGTGTCTATGGCAACAGAACAAGTGATGCTGGAACAGTCAGTGTCTATGGCAACAGAACAAGTGATGCTGGAACAGTCAGTGTCCATGGCAACATGTTTTGGTAACTCCTCTTCTTCACAGGAACAGAGCCTGGTGTTTATTTCACGGCAATACAAACCATGGTGGGGTGATGGTGAGGGTGAGGGTGATGGTGAGGGTGATGATGAGGGTGATGGTGAGGGTGATGGTGATGGTGAGGGTGATGGTGATGGTGAGGGTGAGGGTGGGGTGATGGTGAGGGTGGGGTGAGGGTGGGGTGATGGTGAGGGTGAGGGTGGGGTGAGGGTGATGGTGATGGTGAGGGTGATGGTGATGGTGATGGTGAGGGTGATGGTGAGGGTGATGGTGAGGGTGATGGTGATGGTGAGGGTGATGGTGATGGTGAGGGTGATGGTGAGGGTGATGGTGAGGGTGAGGGTGAGGGTGAGGGTGATGGTGATGGTGATGGTGATGGTGATGGTGAGGGTGATGGACAAGTGTCCAATGAAACATATGAAACCTTCCAAAACAGTCTAACAAAGAGTGCAGGAAACTAAATAAACAGAAATGACTCCATTGTGCAAGTTCACCCACTATCTCTCCCTCCCCCTTTCTCCCTTCCACCCACCATCTCTCCCTCCCCCTTTCTCCCTTCCACCCACCATCTCTCCCTCCCCCTTTCTTCCCTCTCTCCCTCCCCCACTCCTTTCTTCCCTCTCTCCCTCCCCTACTCCTTTCTTCCCTCCCTCCCTCCCTCTCCCCCTACCTCCCTCCCTCCCCCTTTCTTCCCTCTCTCCCTCCCCCACTCCTTTCTTCCCTCCCTCCCCCTTTCTTCCCTTTCTTCCCTCCCTCCCTCCCCCTTTCTTCCCTCTCTCCCTCCCCCACTCCTTTCTTCCCTCCATCCCTCCCCCTTTCTTCCCTTTCTTCCCTCTCTCCCTCCCCCTTTCTTCCCTCTCTCCCTCCCCCACTCCTTTCTTCCCTCCCTTCCTCTCCCCCTACCTCCCTCCCTCCCCCTCCTCCTAATCATTAGGTAGAGGATCATATACACAGATGTGGGCCTCAGGACAGAGATGTGTGGTGATTGGTCGACCTGGCTGTGAGGTCACTTCCTGTAGGGTGAGTGGTGGTGGGGGGGGGGGGGGGGTCGTCAGAGAGTGTCTTGGGGGGGCGAGACAGGGGGGCAGGAGTGGGACTTAATGCTGTTGTGTTTACTGTCTGCCTCGTCGAAGTCTAACAGTCGATCGTTGACGTTGACGTCCATACAGCCGTGGTAGTAGGCTGTCACTGGGGTGGCGGAGACTGGGACCTCATCTGGAGACAGACGGAGGGATTAAATACCCAGAAACACTTCACACGTCATCAATGAAATCTGAATGAGTTCTGAAATATGGACTACGTTAGTCCGTTTCACCAACCTGGAAGTCCTGTGGCTAATGAGCTACTAGCTAGTTACCTTGGAAGTCCTGTGGCTAATGAGCTACTAGCTAGTTACCTTGGAAGTCCTGTGGCTAATGAGCTCCTAGCTAGTTACCTGGAAGTCCTGTGGCTAATGAGCTACTAGCTAGTTACCTGGAAGTCCTGTGGCTAATGAGCTACTAGCTAGTTACCTGGAAGTCCTGTGGCTAATGAGCTACTAGCTAGTTACCTGGAAGTCCTGTGGCTAATGAGCTACTAGCTAGTTACCTGGAAGTCCTGTGGCTAATGAGCTACTAGCTAGTTACCTGGAAGTCCTGTGGCTAATGAGCTACTAGCTAGTTACCTGGAAGTCCTGTGGCTAATGAGCTACTAGCTAGTTACCTGGAAGTCCTCCTATACCAGTCCTGACAGTGTGTCATCATTGTGGTTAGTTAGTTAGTAACCAGCTAGTTACCTGACAGTCCTCCTATACATGTCCTGACAGAGTGTGTCATCATTGTGTTTAGTTAGTCAGTTAGTTAGTAACCAGTTAGTTAGTAACCAGCTAGTTAGTAACCAGCTAGTTAGTAACCAGCTAGTTAGTAACCAGCTAGTTAGTAACCAGCTAGTTACCTGACAGTCCTCCTATACATGTCCTGACAGTGTGTCATCATTGTGGTTAGTTAGTTAGTAACCAGCTAGTTACCTGGCAGTCCTCCTATACATGTCCTGACAGAGTGTGTCATCATTGTGGTTAGTTAGTTAGTTAGTAACCAGCTAGTTACCTGGAAGTCCTCCTATACATGTCCTGACAGAGTGTGTCATCATCGTGTTGTTGAGTCGATCCAGCGCCCCGTCAGGGAGGCTGTAGGACCAGGTGGAGGTGTTGGCGACGATCTCCAGGCTAGTGGGGGTGACAGTCAGTTCTACAGACAGACGGTCTGGGTAACACAACATCAACGACTGCAGCGTTGCCACGGACACTCCATCCAGGAACACCTGCAGGTCCTGGAGAAAGGAGGGGGAGAGGTGATGGGTTTGTGTGTGTGTGTGTCTGTGTGTGTGTGTGTGTGTGTGTGTGTGTGTGTGTGTGTGTGTGTGTGTGTGTGTGTGTGTGTGTGTGTGGGGATCGTTGCTGAACTCACAGCTTCGTCAGGTCCTTGCGTAACCACGGCGACAGACAGGGGGACGGTATCGTTGAGGACCAGAGCGAAGAGGACTCCTGTACTGCTGGACGGACGGATATGCATCTTCAGATCCACCCTCCATCTCCCTGACTCCCCTACACACACACACACACACACAGGCACACACACACAGGCACACACACACAGACACACACACACACAGGCACAAAGACACACACGCACGCACGCACACACACACACAGACACACACGCACGCGCACACACCGCACACCACAACGCACGCACGCAGACACACACCACACGCACACGCGCACACAGACGCACACACGCACACACACATTTGGTTAGTTAGACAGGCAGACAGAAGCACCAAAGACTGCCCCAGTAAACAGAGGTCTATGTAGACCACCCCCTATTTCCTAATCCTCTTGAGAATCACTAGTAGTAGAATATATATAGTCCACTATAGTAGTAGAATATATATAGTCCACTATTATAGTAGAATATATATAGTCCACTATAGTAGAATATATATAGCCCACTATTATAGTAGAATATATATAGTCCACTGTAGTAGTAGAATATATATAGTCCACTATTGTAGTAGAATATATATAGTCCACTGTAGTAGTAGAATCTAGTCTAGTGTACACTACTCACTGTAGTCTACGTTGAAGTGAGCCAGTCTAGTGTACACTACTCACTGTAGTCTACGTTGAAGGGAGCCAGTCTAGTGTACACTACTCACTGTAGTCTATGTTGAAGTGAGCCAGTCTAGTGTACACTACTCACTGTAGTCTACGTTGAAGTGAGCCAGTCTAGTGTACACTACTCACTGTAGTCTACGTTGAAGGGAGCCAGTCTAGTGTACACTACTCACTGTAGTCTATGTTGAAGGGAGCCAGTCTAGTGTACACTACTCACTGTAGTCTACGTTAAAGGGAGCCAGTCTAGTGTACACTACTCACTGTAGTCTACGTTGAAGGGAGCCAGTCTAGTGTACACTACTCACTGTAGTCTACGTTGAAGGGAGCCAGTCTAGTGTACACTACTCACTGTAGTCTATGTTGAAGTGAGCCAGTCTAGTGTACACTACTTACTCACTGTAGTCTATGTTGAAGTGAGCCAGTCTAGTGTACACTACTTACTCACTGTAGTCTATGTTGAAGTGAGCCAGTCTAGTGTACACTACTCACTGTAGTCTATGTTGAAGTGAGCCAGTCTAGTGTACACTACTCACTGTAGTCTATGTTGAAGTGAGCCAGTCTAGTGTACACTACTTACTCACTGTAGTCTATGTTGAAGTGAGCCAGTCTAGTGTACACTACTCACTGTAGTCTATGTTGAAGTGAGCCAGTCTAGTGTACACTACTCACTGTAGTCTACGTTGAAGTGAGCCAGTCTAGTGTACACTACTCACTGTAGTCTATGTTGAAGTGAGCCGGTCTAGTGTACACTACTCACTGTAGTCTATGTTGAAGTGAGCCAGTCTAGTGTACACTACTCACTGTAGTCTACGTTGAAGTGAGCCAGTCTAGTGTACACTACTCACTGTAGTCTAATGTTGAAGTGAGCCAGTCTAGTGTACACTACTCTCTGTAGTCTAATGTTGAAGTGAGCCAGTCTAGTGTCCACTACTCACTGTAGTCTATGTTGAAGTGAGCCAGTCTAGTGTACACTACTTACTGTAGTCTACGTTGAAGTGAGCCAGTCTAGTGTACACTACTCACTGTAGTCTATATTGAAGTGAGCCAGTCTAGTGTACACTACTCACTGTAGTCTACGTTGAAGGGAGCCAGTCTAGTGTACACTACTCACTGTAGTCTATGTTGAAGGGAGCCAGTCTAGTGTACACTACTCACTGTAGTCTACGTTAAAGGGAGCCAGTCTAGTGTACACTACTCACTGTAGTCTACGTTGAAGGGAGCCAGTCTAGTGTACACTACTCACTGTAGTCTACGTTGAAGGGAGCCAGTCTAGTGTACACTACTCACTGTAGTCTATGTTGAAGTGAGCCAGTCTAGTGTACACTACTTACTCACTGTAGTCTATGTTGAAGTGAGCCAGTCTAGTGTACACTACTTACTCACTGTAGTCTATGTTGAAGTGAGCCAGTCTAGTGTACACTACTCACTGTAGTCTATGTTGAAGTGAGCCAGTCTAGTGTACACTACTCACTGTAGTCTATGTTGAAGTGAGCCAGTCTAGTGTACACTACTTACTCACTGTAGTCTATGTTGAAGTGAGCCAGTCTAGTGTACACTACTCACTGTAGTCTATGTTGAAGTGAGCCAGTCTAGTGTACACTACTCACTGTAGTCTACGTTGAAGTGAGCCAGTCTAGTGTACACTACTCACTGTAGTCTATGTTGAAGTGAGCCGGTCTAGTGTACACTACTCACTGTAGTCTATGTTGAAGTGAGCCAGTCTAGTGTACACTACTCACTGTAGTCTACGTTGAAGTGAGCCAGTCTAGTGTACACTACTCACTGTAGTCTAATGTTGAAGTGAGCCAGTCTAGTGTACACTACTCTCTGTAGTCTAATGTTGAAGTGAGCCAGTCTAGTGTACACTACTCACTGTAGTCTATGTTGAAGTGAGCCAGTCTAGTGTACACTACTTACTGTAGTCTACGTTGAAGTGAGCCAGTCTAGTGTACACTACTCACTGTAGTCTATATTGAAGTGAGCCAGTCTAGTGTACACTACTCACTGTAGTCTATGTTGAAGTGAGCCAGTCTAGTGTACACTACTCACTGTAGTCTATGTTGAAGTGAGCCAGTCTAGTGTACACTACTCACTGTAGTCTATGTTGAAGTGAGCCAGTCTAGTGTACACTACTCACTGTAGTCTACGTTGAAGTGAGCCAGTCTAGTGTACACTACTCACTGTAGTCTATGTTGAAGTGAGCCAGTCTAGTGTACACTACTCACTGTAGTCTATGTTGAAGTGAGCCAGTCTAGTGTACACTACTTACTCACTGTAGTCTACGTTGAAGTGAGCCAGTCTAGTGTACACTACTCACTGTAGTCTACGTTGAAGTGAGCCAGTCTAGTGTACACTACTCACTGTAGTCTAATGTTGAAGTGAGCCAGTCTAGTGTACACTACTCACTGTAGTCTACGTTGAAGTGAGCCAGTCTAGTGTACACTACTCACTGTAGTCTACGTTGAAGTGAGCCAGTCTAGTGTACACTACTCACTGTAGTCTATGTTGAAGTGAGCCAGTCTAGTGTACACTACTCACTGTAGTCTACGTTGAAGTGAGCCAGTCTAGTGTACACTACTTACTCACTGTAGTCTATGTTGAAGTGAGCCAGTCTAGTGTACACTACTCACTGTAGTCTATGTTGAAGGGAGCCAGTCTAGTGTACACTACTCACTGTAGTCTATGTTGAAGTGAGCCAGTCTAGTGTACACTACTCACTGTAGTCTATGCTGAAGGGAGCCAGTCTAGTGTACACTACTCACTGTAGTCTACGTTGAAGTGAGCCAGTCTAGTGTACACTACTCACTGTAGTCTACGTTGAAGGGAGCCAGTCTAGTGTACACTACTCACTGTAGTCTACGTTGAAGTGAGCCAGTCTAGTGTACACTACTTACTCACTGTAGTCTACGTTGAAGTGAGCCAGTCTAGTGTACACTACTCACTGTAGTCTACGTTGAAGGGAGCCAGTCTAGTGTACACTACTCACTGTAGTCTATGTTGAAGTGAGCCAGTCTAGTGTACACTACTCACTGTAGTCTATGCTGAAGTGAGCCAGTCTAGTGTACACTACTCTGTGTAGTCTAATGTTGAAGTGAGCCAGTCTAGTTTACACTACTCACTGTAGTCTACGTTGAAGTGAGCCAGTCTATAGTGTACACTACTCACTGTAGTCTACGTTGAAGTGAGCCAGTCTAGTGTACACTACTCACTGTAGTCTACGTTGAAGTGAGCCAGTCTAGTGTACACTACTCACTGTAGTCTGTGTTGAAGTGAGCCAGTCTAGTGTACACTACTCACTGTAGTCTACGTTGAAGGGAGCCAGTCTAGTGTACACTACTCACTGTAGTCTACGTTGAAGTGAGCCAGTCTAGTGTCCACTACTCACTGTAGTCAATGTTGAAGTGAGCCAGTCTAGTGTACACTACTCACTGTAGTCTACGTTGAAGTGAGCCAGTCCTGCCCCAGTGAAGTAGGTTCCTCTCTCTACGTGCAGGAAACAGTGTTTAGTCTTCTTCTCCTGAATGACCTCTTTGACCCCAGACGCCCCCTGGTTCATCAGGTTCCAGCCCCGGATACACCCGTCCAGACGAGGGTTGATCTGTACAGGGGTCACATCAATGTCATCAGGTGGTTGTATGATGGTTGTTCTATGGTTGTTCTGTGGTTGTTCTATGGTTGTTCTGTGGTTGTGGTGTGGTTGTGGTGTGGTTGTTCTGTGGTTGTTCTATGGTTGTTCTGTGGTTGTGGTGTGGTTGTTCTGTGGTTGTGGTGTGGTTGTTCTGTGGTGTGGTTGTGGTGTGGTTGTTCTGTGGTTGTTCTGTGGTTGTTCTGTGGTTGTTCTGTGGTGGTGTGGTTGTTCTGTGGTTGTTCTATGGTTGTTCTATGGTTGTTGTGTGGTTGTTCTGTGGTTGTTCTGTGGGTGTTCTGTGGGTGTTCTGTGGTTGTGGTGTGGTTGTTCTGTGGTTGTTCTGTGGTTGTGGTGTGGTTGTGGTGTTGTTGTTCTGTGGTTGTTCTATGGTTGTGGTGTGGTTGTTCTATGGTTGTTCTGTGGTTGTTCTGTGGTTGTGGTGTGGTTGTTCTGTGGTTGTTCTGTGGTTGTGGTGTGGTTGTTCTGTGGTTGTTCTGTGGTTGTGGTGTGGTTGTTCTATGGTTGTTCTGTGGTTGTTCTGTGGTTGTGGTGTTGCGGCAGCGGGCTGTTTACCGGTTTGATGACGCTGTCGGTGCGGTTGGGCAGCCCTGCGATGTACACCTTGGTCTCCAGTTTCCCGTTGACGGACGTGAAGAGACTCTCAGGGCTGTTGATGCTCATCACAGCTTCCTTACTGATCTTAACACTGATACTGGACTCTAGTTCATCTACTGAGATCTACAACAACATTACACAACAACAACATTACACAACAACATTACACGACAACAACAACATTACACAACAACAACATTACACAACAACATTACACAACAACATTACACGACAACAACATTACAAAACAACATTACACGACAACAACAACATTACACAACAACAACATTACACGACAACAACATTACACAACAACATTACACGACAACAACAACATTACACAACAACAACATTACACAACAACAACATTACACAACAACAACAATATTACAAAACAATAACAACATTACATAGCAACAACAACAACAATACACAACTACAACATTACATACCAACAACAAAATTATTGTGATAGATTGTGGTAGATTGTGATAGATTGTGGTATATTGTGATAGATTTGATAGATTGTGGTATATTGTGATAGATTGTGGTATATTGTGATAGATTTGATAGATTGTGGTATATTGTGATAGATTGTGGTATATTGTGGTATATTGTGGTATATTGTGGTATATTGTGATATATTGTGATATATTGTGGTATATTGTGATAGAATGTGGCTTCTATCAATGTCATTTCCAACCCCTCATATATAAGAGTACCAGTTAAAAGTTTGGACACACCTACTCAGTGCAGGGGTTTTCTTTATTTTTACTATTTCCTACATTGTAGAGTAAACAAATCAAAATATATTTTATATTTGAGATTCTTCAAAGCAGTCAACAAGTGCTCAGCACATGTGGGAACTCCTTCAAGACTGTTGGAAAAGCATTCCAGGTGAAGCTGGTTGAGAGAATGTCAAGTGTGTGCAAAGCTGTCATCAAGGAAAAGGGTGGCTACTTTGAAGAATTATTTGCTAAACACTTTTTTGGTTACTACATTATCCCATATGTGTTATTTCATAGTTTTGATGTCTTCACTATTATTCGACGATGTAGAAAATAGTAAAAATAAAGAAAAACCCTTGAATGAGTAGGTGTGTCCAAACTGTTGACTGGTACTGTATATACAGTTGAAGTCGGAAGTTTACATAGCCAAATACATTTAAACTCAGTGTTTCACAATTCCTGACATTTAATCCTTGTAAAAATTCCCTGTCTTAGGTCAGTTAGGATCACCACTTTATTTTAAGAATGTGAAATGTCAGAATAATAGTTGAGAGAATGATTTATTTGAGCTTTTATTTCTTCCATCACATTCCCAGTGGGTCGGAAGTTTACATATACTCAACTACCTATCAGGTAGCATTGCATTTAAATTGTTAAACTTGGGTCAAACATTTCAGGTAGCCCCCCACAAGCTTCCCACAAGAAGTTTGTTGAGTTTTGGCCCATTCCTCCTGACAGAGTCAGGTTTGTAGACGTCCTTGCTCGCAGACGCTTTTTCAGTTCTGCCCACACATTTTCTATGGGATTGAGGTCAGGGCTTTGTGATGGTCACTCCAATACCTTGACTTTGTTGTCCTTAAGCCATTTTGCCACAATTTTGGAAGTATGCTTGGGGGCTTTGTCCATTTGGAAGACCCATTTGCGACCAAGCTTTAACTTCCTGACTGATGAGATGTTTTGGAGCAGGGGTTTCTTCCTTGCTGAGCGGCCTTTCAGGTTATGTCGATATAGGACTCGTTTTACTGTGGATATAGATACTTTTGTACCTGTTTCCTCTAGCATCTTCACAAGGTCCTTTGCTGTTGTTCTGGGATTGATTTGCACTTTTCGCACCAAAGTACGTTCATCTCTAGGAGACAGAACGTGTCTCCTTCCTGAGCGGTATGACGACTGCGTGGTCCCATGGTGTTTATACTTGCGTACTATTGTTTGTGCAGATGAATGTGATACCTCCAGGCGTTTGGAAATTGCTCCCAAGGATGAACCAAACTTGTGGAGGTCTACAATTTTTTCCTGAGGTCTTGGCTGATTTCTTTAGATTTTCCCATGATGTCAAGCAAAGAGGCACTGAGTTTGAAGGTAGGCCTTGAAATACATCCACAGGTACACCTCCAATTGGCTCAAATTATGTTAATTAGCCAATCAGAAGCTTCTTAAGCCATGACATCATTTTCTGGAATTTTCCAAGCTGTTTAAAAGGCACAGTCAATTTAGTGTATGTAAACTTCTGACTCACTGGAATTGTGATACAGCGAATTATAAGTGAAATACTCTGTCTGTAAACAAATGTTGGAAAAATAACTTGTGTCATGCACAAAGTAGATGTCCTAACCGACTTGCCAAAACTATAGTTTGTTAACAAGACATTTGTGGAGTGGTTGAAAAACGAGTTTTAATGACTCCAACCTAAGTGGATGTAAACTTCTGACTTCAACTGTAACATCATCATCTTAACACTGGATTGAGATTAAACACATCGGAGCAAAAAAAAGACAGGTAGTCATGTTGGACAGGTGACTAATATAACCAGCTAGAGACAGTCAGGTTGGACAGGTGACTAATATAACCAGCTAGAGGCAGTCATGTTGGACAGGTGACTAATATAACCAGCTAGAGACAGTCAGGTTGGACAGAGGACTAATATAACCAGCTAGAGACAGTCAGGTTGGACAGGTGACTAATATAACCAGCTAGAGACAGTCAGGTTGGACAGAGGACTAATATAACCAGCTAGAGACAGTCAGGTTGGACAGAGGACTAATATAACCAGCTAGAGACAGTCAGGTTGGACAGAGGACTAATATAACCAGCTAG
Source organism: Oncorhynchus clarkii lewisi (assembly GCF_045791955.1). NCBI lineage: Eukaryota > Metazoa > Chordata > Actinopteri > Salmoniformes > Salmonidae > Oncorhynchus > Oncorhynchus clarkii. The sequence goes on from NC_092164.1 coordinate 7,622,570, forward strand.
AGATAGTCAGGTTGGACAGAGGACTAATATAACCAGCTAGAGACAGTCAGGTTGGACAGAGGACTAATATAACCAGCTAGAGACAGTCAGGTTGGACAGAGGACTAATATAACCAGCTAGAGGCAGTCATGTTGGACAGGTGACTAATATAACCAGCTAGAGACAGTCAGGTTGGACAGGTGACTAATATAACCAGCTATAGACAGTCAGGTTGGACAGAGGACTAATATAACCAGCTAGAGACAGTCAGGTTGGACAGAGGACTAATATAACCAGCTAGAGGCAGTCAGGTTGGACAGAGGACTAATATAACCAGCTAGAGACAGTAAGGTTGGACAGGTGACTAATATAACCAGCTAGAGACAGTCAGGTTGGACAGGTGACTAATATAACCAGCTAGAGACAGTAAGGTTGGACAGAGGACTAATATAACCAGCTAGAGACAGTAAGGTTGGACAGAGGACTAATATAACCAGCTAGAGACAGTCAGGTTGGACAGAGGACTAATATAACCAGCTAGAGATAGTCAGGTTGGACAGAGGACTAATATAACCAGCTAGAGACAGTCAGGTTGGACAGAGGACTAATATAACCAGCTAGAGACAGTCAGGTTGGACAGAGGACTAATATAACCAGCTAGAGACAGTCAGGTTGGACAGAGGACTAATATAACCAGCTAGAGACATTCAGGTTGGACAGAAGACTAACATAACCAGCTAGAGACAGTCAGGTTGGACAGAGGACTAATATAACCAGCTAGAGACAGTCAGGTTGGACAGGTTTATTTTATTTTTTATTTCACCTTTATTTAACCAGGTAGGCTAGTTGAGAACAAGTTCTCATTTGCAACTGCGACCTGGCCAAGATAAGGCATAGCAGTGTGAACAGACAACACAGAGTTACACATGGAGTAAACAATTAACAAGTCAATAACACAGTAGAAAAAAGGGGAGTCTATATATACATTGTGTGCAAAAGGCATGAGAAGGTAGGCAAATAATTACAATTATGCAGATTAACACTGGAGTGATAAATGATCAGATGGTTATGTAAAGGTAGAGATATTGGTGTGCAAAAGAGCAGAAAAATAAATAAATAAAAACAGTATGGGGATGAGGTAGGTGAAAATGGGTGGGCTATTTACCAATAGACTATGTACAGCTGCAGCGATCGGTTAGCTGCTCAGATAGCAGATGTTTGAAGTTGGTGAGGGAGATAAAAGTCTCCAACTTCAGCGATTTTTGCAATTCGTTCCAATCACAGGCAGCAGAGAACTGGAACGAAAGGCGGCCAAATGAGGTGTTGGCTTTAGGGATGATCAGTGAGATACACCTGCTGGAGCGCGTGCTACGGATGGGTGTTGCCATCGTAACCAGTGAACTGAGATAAGGCGGAGCTTTACCTAGCATGGACTTGTAGATGAGCTGGAGCCAGTGGGTCTGGCGACGAATATGTAGCGAGGGCCAGCCGATTAGAGCATACAAGTCGCAGTGGTGGGTGGTATAAGGTGCTTTAGTGACAAAACGGATGGCACTGTGATAAACTGCATCCAGTTTGCTGAGTAGAGTGTTGGAAGCAATTTTGTAGATGACATCGCCGAAGTCGAGGATCGGTAGGATAGTCAGTTTTACTAGGGTAAGTTTGGCGGCGTGAGTGAAGGAGGCTTTGTTGCGGAATAGAAAGCCGACTCTTGATTTGATTTTCGATTGGAGATGTTTGATATGGGTCTGGAAGGAGAGTTTAGAGTCTAGCCAGACACCTAGGTACTTATAGATGTCCACATATTCAAGGTCGGAACCATCCAGGGTGGTGATGCTGGTCAGGCGTGCGGGTGCAGGCAGCGAACGGTTGAAAAGCATGCATTTGGTTTTACTAGCGTTTAAGAGCAGTTGGAGGCCACGGAAGGAGTGCTGTATGGCATTGAAGCTCGTTTGGAGGTTAGATAGCACAGTGTCCAAGGACGGGCCGGAAGTATATAGAATGGTGTCGTCTGCGTAGAGGTGGATCAGGGAATCGCCCGCAGCATGAGAAACATCATTGATATATACAGAGAAAAGAGTCGGCCCGAGAATTGAACCCTGTGGCACCCCCATAGAGACTGCCAGAGGACCGGACAGCATGCCCTCCGATTTGACACACTGAACTCTGTCTGCAAAGTAATTGGTGAACCAGGCAAGGCAGTCATCCGAAAAACCGAGGTGACTAATATAACCAGCTAGAGACAGTAAGGTTGGACAGATGACTAATATAACCAGCTAGAGACAGTAAAACGTAATCAGTGATGTAATCCACGAGCCAGTCTTACCACATGCCACTGTCCGTCGTTGATGGCCTTGCCCCCGCTGGTGACCTTCAGGGAGTGCTGGGTCTTGAACTGGACCTCGATCCGTCCTCCCCTCAGCCCCAGCATGAACCACGAGTCCTGGGAAGACTCTGCGTACAGAACCACCCCTTCTGGATCAAACGTCCGGAAGTCAAACTCTGCAGCAAACCTGGAGACACACGACCCAGACGACCCAGACGATTTAGGGTACAGTTGTGTAGTCAAATCAAATCAAATGTATTTGTCACATACACATGGTTAGCAGATGTTAATGCGAGTGTAGCGAAATGCTTGTTCTTCTAGAGTGAACAGGACTGCATGTCTGTCTCTGCCTCGGTGTGTTTAAACCCCCTTACTTGGTGTTCTCCGGTAGTCTGAAGCGGAGGTATATGACAGGCCCTCCGGTGAATTGTTCTCCCAGGTACAGCATCTCAGAGTGTTTGTAGTCGTAGAGCTGGACACACACCGGCACCTCCTCGCAGGAACGCTGGTCCTCCGCTAACCGCAGGCCCTGACGACCTTCGCAGCGGCAGGAGTAGCTACCCATCGTGTTCACACACACGCCCTCACACACGCCCACCTCGCACTCGTCGACATCTGGGGACAACCACGAGCGTCAGGCGGAGAGGGTAGAGGTCAGAGGTCATTACAGGAGGTACAGGGTCAGGTTTAAGATCAGTTGATACCAAAAGTTCCATTAGGTCCTTGAATATAATTGTCTCTGACATTTTTTTAATTTGTCAGACTGTATATTTAGGGGCGGCAGGTAGCCTAGTGGATAGAGTGTAGAGGCGGCAGGTAGCCTAGTGGTTAGAGTGTAGAGGAGGCAGGTAGCCTAGTGGTTAGAGTGTAGAGGAGGCAGGTAGCCTAGTGGTTAGAGTGTAGAGGAGGCAGGTAGCCTAGTGGTTAGAGTGTAGAGGAGGCAGGTAGCCTAGTGGTTAGAGTGTAGAGGAGGCAGGTAGCCTAGTGGTTAGAGTGTAGAGGCGGCAGGTAGCCTAGTGGTTAGAGTGTAGAGGAGGCAGGTAGCCTAGTGGTTAGAGTGTAGAGGAGGCAGGTAGCCTAGTGGATAGAGTGTAGAGGAGGCAGGTAGCCTAGTGGTTAGAGTGTAGAGGCGGCAGGTAGCCTAGTGGTTAGAGTGTAGAGGAGGCAGGTAACCTAGTGGTTAGAGTGTAGAGGAGGCAGGTAACCTAGTGGTTAGAGTGTAGGGGCGGCAGGTAGCCTAGTGGTTAGAGTGTAGAGGCGGCAGGTAGCCTAGTGGTTAGAGTGTAGAGATGGCAGGTAGACTAGTGGTTAGAGTGTAGAGGAGGCAGGTAGCCTAGTGGTGAGAGTGTAGAGGAGGCAGGTAGCCTAGTGGTTAGAGTGTAGAGGAGGCAGGTAGCCTAGTGGTTAGAGTGTAGAGATGGCAGGTAGCCTAGTGGTGAGAGTGTAGAGGCGGCAGGTAGCCTAGTGGTTAGAGTGTAGAGGCGGCAGGTAGCCTAGTGGTTAGAGTGTAGAGGCGGCAGGTAGCCTAGTGGTTAGAGTGTAGAGGAGGCAGGTAGCCTAGTGGTTAGAGTGTAGAGGAGGCAGGTAACCTAGTGGTTAGAGTGTAGAGGCAGGTATCCTATTGGTTAGAGTGTAGAGGCGGCAGGTAGCCTAGTGGTTACAGAGTTGGGCCAGTAACCGAAAGGTTGCAAGATCGAATCCCTGAGCTGACAAGGTAAAAATCTGTTGTTCTGCCCTTGAACAAGGCAGTTAACCCACTGTTCCTAGACCAGTTAACCCACTGTTCCTAGACCAGTTAACCCACTGTTCCTAGACCAGTTAACCCACTGTTCCTAGACCAGTTAACCAACTGTTCCTAGACCAGTTAAACCACTGTTCCTAGACCAGTTAAACCACTGTTCCTAGACCAGTTAACCCACTGTTCATAGACCAGTTAACCCACTGTTCCTTGACCAGTTAACCCACTGTTCCTAGACTAGTTAACCCACTGTTCCTAGACCAGTTAACCCACTGTTCCTAGGGCCGTCATTGTAAATAAGAACTTGTTCATAACTGACCTGACGAGTTAAATTAACATGTTCCTGTCTGTGATAGTGTCTTTCTCATGTGGTCAGTGTGGGTACAGTGGAGTGGCATCTCACCCAAACAGGAACGCAAGGTGAAGTTGTAACTGAAGCCCGGGGGACACTGGCACTCATACATGCCAGGGTTGTTGACACATTTAGCCGGTTCTTCACAGATACTGGGGTACAGCAGACACTCATTGATATCTGGGGAGGGAACATATTTAGCTGGTTTCTCAGAGATACTGGGATACAGCAGACACTCTCTGGGGAGGGAACACATATAGCTGGTTCTTCACAGATACTGGGGTACAGCAGACACTATCTGGGGAGGGAACACATATAGCTGGTCCCTCAGAGATACTGGGGTACAGCAGACACTATCTGGGGAGGGAACACATATAGCTGGTCCCTCAGAGATACTGGGGTACAGCAGACACTATCTGGGGAGGGAACACATATAGCTGGTTCTTCAGAGATACTGGGGTACAGCAGACACTCTCTGGGGAGGGAACACATATAGCTGGTCCCTCAGAGATACTGGGGTACAGCAGACACTCTCTGGGGAGGGAACACATATAGCTGGTTCCTCAGAGATACTGGGTACAGCAGACACTCTCTGGGGAGGGAACACATATAGCTGGTCCCTCAGAGATACTGGGGTACAGCAGACACTCTCTGGGGAGGGAACACATATAGCTGGTTCCTCAGAGATACTGGGGTACAGCAGACACTCTCTGGGGAGGGAACACATATAGCTGGTTCCTCAGAGATACTGGGGTACAGCAGACACTCTCTGGGGAGGGAACACATATAGCTGGTTCCTCAGAGATACTGGGGTACAGCAGACACTCTCTGGGGAGGGAACACATATAGCTGGTTCCTCAGAGATACTGGGGTACAGCAGACACTCTCTGGGGAGGGGACACATATAGCTGGTTCCTCAGAGATACTGGGGTACAGCAGACACTCTCTGGGGAGGGGACACATATAGCTGGTTTCTCAGAGATACTGGGGTACAGCAGACACTATCTGGGGAGGGAACACATATAGCTGGTTCCTCAGAGATACTGGGGTACAGCAGACACTATCTGGGGAGGGAACACATATAGCTGGTTTCTCCGTGTCTGCTGTACCCCAGTATCTCTGAGAAACCAGCTATATGTGTTCCCTCCCCAGAGAGTGTCTGCTGTACCCCAGTATCTCTGAGGAACCAGCTATATGTGTTCCCTCCCCAGATAGTGTCTGCTGTACCCCAGTATCTCTGAGGAACCAGCTATATGTGTTCCCTCCCCAGATAGTGTCTGCTGTACCCCAGTATCTCTATCTGGGGAGGAAACACATATAGCTGGTCCCTCAGAGATACTGGGGTACAGCAGACACTCTCTGGGGAGGGAACACATATAGCTGGTTCCTCAGAGATACTGGGGTACAGCAGACACTATCTGGGGAGGGAACACATATAGCTGGTTCCTCAGAGATACTGGGGTACAGCAGACACTCTCTGGGGAGGGGACACAGACATCTTGACATCTTCAGTGTGAGTTGGTAATATGGAGGTTTGGCTTAGTCATGAGACAATCGCACAAACATTAACACAAGTGGGTGCACAAGCAGAAACAGTCATTGAGACTGAAGCCTGTTTCTGGTAACAGCGTTGGTCAATGACCCTGAGGTTTAAACACTCTTATGTAACACTGAACTGGTCAGTCATCTCCCTCTGTTAATCTAAATTACGGTCTGGGTCTGTAAAGCTAGAGAATAATCTAGTGTCTGGGCTTGCAACTCTAGTCTAGAATCTAAACTAGATTCTAAACTAGTCTGGGACTGAAAATCTAGAGTCTAAACTAGAGTCTAAACTAGTCTGGGACTGAAAATCTAGAGTCTAAACTAGAGTCTAAACTAGTCTGGGACTGAAAATCTAGAGTCTAAACTAGAGTCTAAACTATAGTCTAGGCCTGCAACTCCAGAATCTAAACTAGAGTCTAAACTAGATTCTAAACTAGTCTGGGACTGAAAATCTAGAGTCTAAACTAGAGTCTAAACTAGTCTGGGACTGAAAATCTAGAGTCTAAACTAGAGTCTAAACTAGTCTGGGACTGAAAATCTAGAGTCTAAACTAGAGTCTAAACTATAGTCTAGGCCTGCAACTCCAGAATCTAAACTAGAGTCTAAACTAGATTCTAAACTAGTCTGGGACTGCAAATCTGGAGTCTGAACTAGAGTTTGGACCTGCAAATCTAGTGTCTAAACTAGAATCTACACTAGAGTCTGGGCCTGCAAATCTAGAGTCTAAACTAGATTCTAAACTAAAGTCTAAACTAGAGTCTAAACTAGAGTCTGGGCCTGCAAATCTAGTGTCTAAACTAGATTCTAAACTAGATCCTAAACTAGAGTCTAAACTAGAGTCTGGGCCTGCAAATCTAGTGTCTAAACTAGAGTCTAAACTAGATCCTAAACTAGAGTCTAAACTAGAGTACAGTTTACCTGTACAGTGGATCTATATAACAGTAACTGTTACCTGTACAGTGGATCTATATAACAGTAATTGTTACCTGTACAGTGGATCTATATAACAGTAATTGTTACCTGTACAGTGGATCTATATAACTGTTACCTGTACAGTGGATCTATATAACAGTAACTGTTACCTGTACAGTGGATCTATATAACAGAAACTGTTACCTGTACAGTGGATCTATATAACAGTAATTGTTACCTGTACAGTGGATCTATATAACAGTAAGTGTTACCTGTACAGTGGATCTATATAACTGTTACCTGTACAGTGGATCTATATAACAGTAAGTGTTACCTGTACAGTGGATCTATATAACAGTAAGTGTTACCTGTACAGTGGATCTATATAACTGTCACCTGTACAGTGGATCTATATAACAGTAAGTGTTACCTGTACAGTGGATCTATATAAGTGTTACCTGTACAGTGGATCTATATGACAGTAAGTGTTACCTGTACAGTGTATCTATATAACAGTAAGTGTTACCTGTACAGTGGATCTATATAACAGTAATTGTTACCTGTACAGTGGATCTATATAACAGTAATTGTTACCTGTACAGTGGATCTATATAACTGTTACCTGTACAGTGGATCTATATAACAGTAATTGTTACCTGTACAGTGGATCTATATAACAGTAAGTGTTACCTGTACAGTGGATCTATATAACAGTAAGTGTTACCTGTACAGTGGATCTATATAACAGTAACTGTTACCTGTACAGTGGATCTATATAACTGTTACCTGTACAGTGGATCTATATAACAGTAAGTGTTACCTGTACAGTGGATCTATATAACAGTAAGTGTTACCTGTACAGTGGATCTATATAACAGTAACTGTTACCTGTACAGTGGATCTATATAACTGTTACCTGTACAGTGGATCTATATAACTGTTACCTGTACAGTGGATCTATATAACAGTAATTGTTACCTGTACAGTGGATCTATATAACAGTAATTGTTACCTGTACAGTGGATCTATATAACAGTAACTGTTACCTGTACAGTGGATCTATATAACAGTAACTGTTACCTGTACAGTGGATCTATATAACAGTAAGTGTTACCTGTACAGTGGATCTATATAACAGTAATTGTTACCTGTACAGTGGATCTATATAACAGTAACTGTTACCTGTACAGTGGATCTATATAACAGTAACTGTCACCTGTACAGTGGATCTATATAACAGTAATTGTTACCTGTACAGTGGATCTATATAACAGTAAGTGTTACCTGTACAGTGTATCTATATAACAGTAATTGTTACCTGTACAGTGGATCTATATAACAGTAACTGTTACCTGTACAGTGGATCTATATAACAGTAACTGTTACCTGTACAGTGGATCTATATAACAGTAAGTGTTACCTGTACAGTGTATCTATATAACAGTAATTGTTACCTGTACAGTGGATCTATATAACAGTAATTGTTACCTGTACAGTGGATCTATATAACTGTTACCTGTACAGTGTATCTATATAACAGTAAGTGTTACCTGTACAGTGGATCTATATAACAGTAACTGTTACCTGTACAGTGGATCTATATAACTGTTACCTGTACAGTGGATCTATATAACAGTAAGTGTTACCTGTACAGTGGATCTATATAACAGTAAGTGTTACCTGTACAGTGGATCTATATAACAGTAAGTGTTACCTGTACAGTGGATCTATATAACTGTTACCTGTACAGTGGATCTATATAACAGTAAGTGTTACCTGTACAGTGGATCTATATAACAGTAAGTGTTACCTGTACAGTGTATCTATATAACAGTAATTGTTACCTGTACAGTGTATCTATATAACAGTAACTGTTACCTGTACAGTGGATCTATATAACAGTAACTGTTACCTGTACAGTGGATCTATATAACAGTAAGTGTCACCTGTACAGTGGATCTATATAACAGTAAGTGTTACCTGTACAGTGGATCTATATAACTGTTACCTGTACAGTGGATCTATATAACAGTAAGTGTTACCTGTACAGTGGATCTATATAACAGTAAGTGTTACCTGTACAGTGGATCTATATAACAGTAAGTGTTACCTGTACAGTGGATCTATATAACAGTAAGTGCTACCTGTACAGTGGATCTTCTCGCTGGTTCTGAACCGGTACCCATCATCACACATACAGCGGAAGCTACCGGGGGAGTTGTAACACTTCTGGTTGCAGCCGGCTTGGTGATCTGGGTCTGAACACTCGTCGATGTCTGATCAATAAAACAACCAATAACATCGTTATTCAAGAATTGCAAAACATGGATTTATTGACTATAAACTCGGCTCCAAGTCCTGTTCCTGCCTAGTAAGTCAGCAACACTAACGTTTCTGACCAAGCTTTTAGAGACGGATTCAAACCAGCAACCCAGTATTGAGCCAGGACCCAGTATTAAGTAGGACCCAGTATTAAATCAGGACCCAGTATTAAGCCAGGACCCAGTATTAAGTAGGACCCAGTATTAAGTAGGACCCAGTATTAAGTAGGACCCAGTATTAAGCCAGGACCCAGTATTAAGCCAGGACCCAGTATTAAGTAGGACCCAGTATTAAGCCAGGACCCAGTATTAAGCCAGGACCCAGTATTAAGCCAGGACCCAGTATTAAGTAGGACCCAGTATTAAGCCAGGACCCAGTATTAAGTAGGAACCAGTATTAAGTAGGACCCAGTATTAAGTATGACCCAGTATTAAGCCAGGACCCAGTATTAAGCCAGGACCCAGTATTAAGCCAGGACCCAGTATTAAGTAGGACCCAGTATTAAGCCAGGACCCAGTATTAAGCCAGGACCCAGTATTAAGCCAGGACCCCGTATTAAGTAGGACCCAGTATTAAGCCAGGACCCAGTATTAAGCCAGGACCCAGAATTAAGCCAGGACCCAGTATTAAGCCAGGGCCCAGTATTAAGTAGGACCCAGTATTAAGCCAGGACCCAGTATGAAGTAGGACCCAGTATTAAACCAGGACCCAGTATTAAGCCAGGACCCAGTATTAAGTAGGACCCAGTATTATGCCAGGACCCAGTATGAAGTAGGACCCAGTATTAAACCAGGACCCAGTATTAAGCCAGGACCCAGTATTAAGTAGGACCCAGTATTAAGCCAGGACCCAGTATTAAGCAAGGACCCAGTATTAAGCCAGGACGCAGTATTAAGCCAGGACCCAGTATTAAGCCAGGACCCAGTATTAAGCCAGGACCCAGTATTAAGTAGTACCCAGTATTAAGCCAGGACCCAGGATTAAGCCAGGACCCAGGATTAAGCCAGGACCCAGTGTCTGTCTGGTACCTACCATCCTCACAGCGCGGGCCCTTCCAGCCTGGTCGACACTGACAGGTGAAGGAGGCCTGGCCATCGATGCAGCGTTCAGAACCCTCCTTGTAACACGGAAACGGAAGGCACTGGTCACTGATCTCTGCAGAACAACACACACAGAGGTATCATACAGCTATCCAGACAGGACTATACAGAACACATACAGGTATTCAGACAGGACTATACAGAACACATACAGCTATCCAGACAGGACTATACAGAACACATACAGGTATTCAGACAGGACAGGACTATACAGAACACATTCAGCTATCCAGACAGGACTATACAGAACACATACAGGTATCCAGACTGGACTATACAGAATAAATACAGGTATCCAGACGGGACTATACAGAATACATACAGGTATCCAGACAGGACAATACAGAACACATACAGGTATCCAGAAATGACTATACAGAATACATACAGGTATCCAGACAGGAGATGACTATACAGAACACATACAGGTATCCAGACAGGACTATACAGAACACAGACAGGTATCCAGACAGGACATGACTATACTGAACACATACAGGTATCCAGACAGGACTATACAGAACTCATACAGGTATCCGGACAGGACAGGACTATACAGAACTCATACAGGTATCCGGACAGGACATGACTATACAGAACACATACAGGTATCCAGACAGGACTTTACAGAACACATACAGGTATCCAGACAGGACTTTACAGAACACATACAGGTATCCAGACAGGACTATACAGAACACATACAGGTATCCAGACAGGACAGGACTATACAGACATACGACCCATGGGCCAGCATCCTACCTCTAAACCAGGGGGGTCAAACATACGACCCATGGGCCAGCATCCTACCACTAAACCAGGGGGGTCAAACATACGACCCATGGGCCAGCATCCTACCCCTAAACCAGGGGGGCCAAACATACGACCCATGGGCCAGCATCCTACCACTAAACCAGGGGGGTCAAACATACGAACCGTGGGCCAGCATCCTACCACTAAACCAGGGGGGGTCAAACATACGACCCATGGGCCAGCATCCTACCACTAAACCAGGGGGGTCAAACATACGACCCATGGGCCAGCAACCTACCCCTAAACCAGGGCGGTCAAACATACGACCCGTGAGCCAGCATCCTACCACTAAACCAGGGGGGTCAAACATACGACCCATGGGCTAGCATCCTACCACTAAACCAGGGGGGTCAAACATACGACCTGTGGGCCAGCAACCTACCCCTAAACCAGGGGGGTCAAATATACGACCCGTGGGCCAGCATCCTACCACTAAACCAGGGGGGTCAAACATACGACCCGTGGGCCAGCATCCTACCACTAAACCAGGGGGGTCAAACATACGACCACTAAACCAGCATCCTACCCCTAAACCAAAGGGGTCAAACATACGACCTGTGGGCCAGCAACCTACCCCTAAACCAGGGAGGTCAAACATATGACCCATGGGCCAGCATCCTACCACTAATCCAGGGGGGGTCAAACATACGACCCGTGGGCCAGCATCCTACCAATAAACCAGGGGGGTCAAACATACGACCCATGGGCCAGCATCCTACCACTAAACCAGGGGGGTCAAACATACGACCCATGGGCCAGCATCCTACCCCTAAACCAGGGGGGCCAAACATACAACCCATAGGCCAGCATCCTACCCCTAAACCAGGGGGGTCAAACATACGAACCATGGGCCAGCATCCTACCACTAAACCAGGGGGGTCAAACATACGACCCATGGGCCAGCATCCTACCACTAAACCAGGGGGGTCAAACATACGACCCATGGGCCAGCAACCTACCCCTAAACCAGGGCGGTCAAACATACAACCCGTGAGCCAGCATCCTACCACTAAACCAGGGGGGTCAAACATACGACCCATGGGCCAGCATCCTACCACTAAACCAGGGGGGTCAAACATACGAACCGTGGGCCAGCATCCTACCACTAAACCAGGGGGGTCAAACATACGACCCATGGGCCAGCATCCTACCACTAAACCAGGGGGGTCAAACATACGACCCATGGGCCAGCAACCTACCCCTAAACCAGGGCGGTCAAACATACGACCCATGAGCCAGCATCCTACCACTAAACCAGGGGGGTCAAACATACGACCCATGGGCCAGCATCCTACCACTAAACCAGGGGGGTCAAACATACGACCCGTGGGCCAGCAACCTACCCCTAAACCAGGGGGGTCAAATATACGACCCGTGGGCCAGCATCCTACCACTAAACCAGGGGGGTCAAACATACGACCCGTGGGCCAGCATCCTACCACTAAACCAGGGGGGTCAAACATACGACCACTAAACCAGCATCCTACCCCTAAACCAAAGGGGTCAAACATACGACTTGTGGGCCAGCAACCTACCCCTAAACCAGGGAGGTCAAACATATGACCCATGGGCCAGCATCCTACCACTAATCCAGGGGGGGTCAAACATACGACCCGTGGGCCAGCATCCTACCACTAAACCAGGGGGGTCAAACATACGACCACTAAACCAGCATCCTACCCCTAAACCAGGGGGGTCAAACATACGACCCATGGGCCAGCATCCTACCACTAAACCAGGGGGGTCAAACATATGACCCGTGGGCCAGCAACCTACCCCTAAACCAGGGGGTCAAATATACGACCCGTGGGCCAGCATCCTACCACTAAACCAGGGGGGTCAAACATACGACCCGTGGGCCAGCATCCTACCACTAAACCAGGGGGGTCCAACATACGACCCATGGGCCAGCATCCGACCCCTAAACCAGGGGGGTCAAACATACGACCTGTGGGCCAGCATCCTACCACCAAACCAGGGTGGTCAAACATATGACCCATGGGCCAGCATCCTACCACTAATCCAGGGGGGGTCAAACATACGACCACTAAACCAGCATCCTACCCCTAAACCAGGGGGGTCAAACATACGACCCGTGGGCCAGCATCCTACCACTAAACCAGGGGGGTCAAACATACGACCCGTGGGCCAGCAACCTACCCCTAAATCAGGGGGGTCAAATATACGACCCGTGGGCCAGCATCCTACCACTAAACCAGGGGGGTCAAACATACGACCCGTGGGCCAGCATCCTACCACTAAACCAGGGGGGTCAAACATACGATCACTAAACCAGCATCCTACCCCTAATTTATTTATTTTATTTTATCTTTATTTAACTAGGCAAGTCAGTTAAGAACAAATTCTTATTTACAATGATGGCCTAGGAACAGTGGGTTAACTGCCTGTTCAGGGGCAGAACGACAGATTTGTACCTTGTCAGCTCGGGGGTTTGAACTTGCAACCTTCCGGTTACTAGTCCAACGCTCTAACCAGGGGGTCAAACATACGACCTGTGGGCCAGCATCCTACCACCATACCAGGGGGGTCAAACATATGACCCATGGGCCAGCATCCTACCACTAATCCAGGGGGGGTCAAACATACGACCACTAAACCAGCATCCTACCCCTAAACCAGGGGGGTCAAACATACGACCCGTGGGCCAGCATCCTACCACTAAACCAGGGGGGTCAAACATACGACCCGTGGGCCAGCAACCTACCCCTAAATCAGGGGGGTCAAATATACGACCCGTGGGCCAGCATCCTACCACTAAACCAGGGGGGTCAAACATACGACCCGTGGGCCAGCATCCTACCACTAAACCAGGGGGGTCAAACATACGATCACTAAACCAGCATCCTACCCCTAATTTATTTATTTTATTTTACCTTTATTTAACTAGGCAAGTCAGTTAAGAACAAATTCTTATTTACAATGATGGCCTAGGAACAGTGGGTTAACTGCCTGTTCAGGGGCAGAACGACAGATTTGTACCTTGTCAGCTCGGGGGTTTGAACTTGCAACCTTCCGGTTACTAGTCCAACGCTCTAACCAGGGGGTCAAACATACGACCTGTGGGCCAGCATCCTACCACTAAACCAGGGGGGTCAAACATATGACCCATGGGCCAGCATCCTACCACTAATCCAGGGGGGTCAAACATACAACCTGTGGGCCAGCATCCTACCACTAAACCAGGGGGGTCAAACATATGACCCATGGGCCAGCATCCTACCACTAATCCAGGGGGGTCAAACATACGACCTGTGGGCCAGCATCCTACCACTAAACCAGGGGGGTCAAACATACGACCCGTGGGCCAGCATCCTACCACTAAACCAGAGGGGTCAAGCATACGACCCATGGGCCAGCATCCTACCACTAAACCAGGGGGGTCAAACATACGACCCATGGGCCAGCAACCTACCCCTAAACCAGGGGGGTCAAACATACGACCCGTGAGCCAGCATCCTACCACTAAACCAGGGGGGTCAAACATACGACCCGTGGGCCAGCAACCTACCCCTAAACCAGGGGGGTCAAATATACGACCCGTGGGCCAGAATCCTACCACTAAACCAGGGGGGGTCAAACATACGACCCGTGGGCCAGCATCCTACCACTAAACCAGGGGGGTCAAACATACGACCACTAAACCAGCATCCTACCCCTAAACCAGGGGGGTCAAACATACGACCTGTGGGCCAGCATCCTACCACCAAACCAGGGGGTCAAACATATGACCCATGGGCCAGCATCCTACCACTAATCCAGGGGGGTCAAACATACGACCCGTGGGCCAGCATCCTACCACTAAACCAGGGGGGTCAAACATACGACCACTAAACCAGCATCCTACCCCTAAACCAGGGTGGTCAAACATACGACCTGTGGGCCAGCATCCTACCACTAAACCAGGGGGGTCAAACATACGACCCGTGGGCCAGCATCCTACCACTAATCCAGGGGGGTCAAATATACGACCCGTGGGCCAGCATCCTACCACTAAACCAGGGGGGTCAAACATACGACCACTAAACCAGCATCCTACCCCTAAACCAGGGTGGTCAAACATACGACCTGTGGGCCAGCATCCTACCACTAAACCAGGGGGGTCAAACATACGACCCGTGGGCCAGCATCCTACCACTAATCCAGGGGGGTCAAATATACGGCCCGTGGTGAAAAGATATGGAGGTGACAACTTTAAATTAAACTACGGACCTCATTGAAGACTAAATGAGGCCGGCGGGAATTATTTTAGTTGACAACCCTTCTCTAAACCAACCCGTAGCCCTGACCTCTGAACCCCAACAACCGTCTCTAACCTTTACCAACCTTTGACACAGGTTCTGAGGTTTGAAGGGACGTTGGAGTCTCCAGAGTTCTGGTTGTTGATGCCCACACGATGTGAACCCAGACAAACTGAAATACAACACAGTGGGGTTATATTAGCTGGCATCAGTCAGACAACACAGTGGGGTTATATTAGCTGACATCAGACAGACAACACAGTGGGGTTATATTAGCTGGCATCAGTCAGACAGACAACAACACAGTGGGGTTATATTAGCTGACATCAGTCAGACAACACAGTGGGGTTATATTAGCTGACATCAGACAGACAACACAGTGGGGTTATATTAGCTGGCATCAGTCATATCATCAGACAGACAGACAACAACAAATCAAATCAAATCAAATCAAATCAAATTTTATTTGTCACATACACATGGTTAGCAGATGTTAATGCGAGTGTAGCGAAATGCTTGTGCTTCTAGTTCCGACAATGCAGTAATAACAAGTAATCTAACTAACAATTCCAAAACTACTGTCTTGTACACAGTGTAAGGGGATAAAGAATATGTACATAAGGATATATGAATGAGTGATGGTACAGAGCAGCATAGGCAAGATACAGTAGATGGTATCGGGTACAGTATGTACAAATGAGATGAGTATGTAAACAAAGTGGCATAGTATAGTATAAAGTGGCTAGTGATACATGTATTACATAAGGATACCGTCGATGATATAGAGTACAGTATATACGTATGCGTATGAGATGAATAATGTAGGGTAAGTAACATTTATATAAGGTAGCATTGTTTAAAGTGGCTAGTGATATATTTACATCATTTCCCATCAATTCCCATTATTAAAGTGGCTGGAGTTGAGTCAGTGTCAGTGTGTTGGCAGCAGCCACTCAGTGTTAGTGGTGGCTGTTTAACAGTCTGATGGCCTTGAGATAGAAGCTGTTTTTCAGTCTCTCGGTCCCAGCTTTGATGCACCTGTACTGACCTCGCCTTCTGGATGATAGCGGGGTGAACAGGCAGTGGCTCGGGTGGTTGATGTCCTTGATGATCTTTATGGCCTTCCTGTGACATCGGGTGGTGTAGGTGTCCTGGAGGGCAGGTAGTTTGCCCCCGGTGATGCGTTGTGCAGACCTCACTACCCTCTGGAGAGCCTTACGGTTGAGGGCGGTGCAGTTGCCATACCAGGCGGTGATACAGCCCGCCAGGATGCTCTCGATTGTGCATCTGTAGAAGTTTGTGAGTGCTTTTGGTGACAAGCCGAATTTCTTCAGCCTCCTGAGGTTGAAGAGGCGCTGCTGCGCCTTCTTCACGATGCTGTCTGTGTGAGTGGACCAATTCAGTTTGTCTGTGATGTGTATGCCGAGGAACTTAAAACTTGCTACCCTCTCCACTACTGTTCCATCGATGTGGATAGGGGGGTGTTCCCTCTGCTGTTTCCTGAAGTCCACAATCATCTCCTTAGTTTTGTTGACGTTGAGTGTGAGGTTGTTTTCCTGACACCACACTCCGAGGGCCCTCACCTCCTCCCTGTAGGCCGTCTCATCGTTGTTGGTAATCAAGCCTACCACTGTTGTGTCGTCCGCAAACTTGATGATTGAGTTGGAGGCGTGCGTGGCCACGCAGTCGTGGGTGAACAGGGAGTACAGGAGAGGGCTCAGAACGCAACCTTGTGGGGCCCCAGTGTTGAGGATCAGCGGGGAGGAGATGTTGTTGCCTACCCTCACCACCTGGGGGCGGCCCGTCAGGAAGTCCAGTACCCAGTTACACAGGGCGGGGTCGAGACCCAGGGTCTCGAGCTTGATGACGAGCTTGGAGGGTACTATGGTGTTGAATGCCGAGCTGTAGTCGATGAACAGCATTCTCACATAGGTATTCCTCTTGTCCAGATGGGTTAGGGCAGTGTGCAGTGTGGTTGAGATTGCATCGTCTGTGGACCTATTTGGGCGGTAAGCAAATTGGAGTGGGTCTAGGGTGTCAGGTAGGGTGGAGGTGATATGGTCCTTGACTAGTCTCTCAAAGCACTTCATGATGACGGATGTGAGTGCTACGGGGCGGTAGTCATTTAGCTCAGTTACCTTAGCTTTCTTGGGAACAGGAACAATGGTGGCCCTCTTGAAGCATGTGGGAACAGCAGACTGGTATAGGGATTGATTGAATATGTCCGTAAACACACCGGCCAGCTGGTCTGCGCATGCTCTGAGGGCGCGGCTGGGGATGCCATCTGGGCCTGCAGCCTTGCGAGGGTTAACACGTTTAAATGTCTTACTCACCTCGGCTGCAGTGAAGGAGAGACCGCATGTTTTCGTTGCAGGCCGTGTCAGTGGCACTGTATTGTCCTCAAAGCGGGCAAAAAAGTTATTTAGTCTGCCTGGGAGCAAGACATCCTGGTCCGTGACTGGGCTGGGTTTCTTCCTGTAGTCCGTGATTGACTGTAGACCCTGCCACATGCCTCTTGTGTCTGAGCCGTTGAATTGAGATTCTACTTTGTCTCTGTACTGGCGCTTAGCTTGTTTGATAGCCTTGCGGAGGGAATAGCTGCACTGTTTGTATTCGGTCATGTTACCAGACACCTTGCCCTGATTAAAAGCAGTGGTTCGCGCTTTCAGTTTCACACGAATGCTGCCATCAATCCACGGTTTCTGGTTAGGGAATGTTTTAATCGTTGCTATGGGAACGACATCTTCAACGCACGTTCTAATGAACTCGCACACCGAATCAGCGTATTCGTCAATGTTGTTATCTGACGCAATACGAAACATCTCCCAGTCCACGTGATGGAAGCAGTCTTGGAGTGTGGAGTCAGCTTGGTCGGACCAGCGTTGGACAGACCTCAGCGTGGGAGCCTCTTGTTTTAGTTTCTGTCTGTAGGCAGGGATCAACAAAATGGAGTCGTGGTCAGCTTTTCCGAAAGGGGGGCGGGGCAGGGCCTTATATGCGTCGCGGAAGTTAGAGTAACAATGGTCCAAGGTCTTTCCTCCCCTGGTTGCGCAATCGATATGCTGATAAAATTTGGGGAGTCTTGTTTTCAGATTAGCCTTGTTAAAATCCCCAGCTACAATGAATGCAGCCTCCGGATAAATTGTTTCCAGTTTGCAGAGAGTTAAATAAAGTTCGTTCAGAGCCATCGATGTGTCTGCTTGGGGGGGGATATATACGGCTGTGATTATAATCGAAGAGAATTCTCTTGGTAGATAATGCGGTCTACATTTGATTGTGAGGAATTCTAAATCAGGTGAACAGAAGGATTTGAGTTCCTGTATGTTTCTTTCATCGCACCATGTCACGTTAGTCATAAGGCATACGCCCCCGCCCCTCTTTTTACCAGAAAGATGTTTTTTCCTGTCTGCGCGATGCGTGGAGAAACCTGTTGGCTGCACCGCTTCGGATTGCGTCTCTCCAGTAAGCCACGTTTCCGTGAAGCAAAGAACGTTACAGTCTCTGATGTCCCTCTGGAATGCTACCCTTGCTCGGATTTCATCAACCTTGTTGTCAAGAGACTGGACATTGGCAAGAAGAATGCTAGGGAGTGGTGCGCGCTGTGCCCGTCTCCGGAGTCTGACCAGAAGACCGCCTCGTTTCCCTCTCTTTCGGAGTCGTTTTTTTGGGTCGCTGCATAGGATCCACTCCGTTGTCCTGTTCGTAAGGCAGAACACAGGATCCGCGTCGCGAAAAACATATTCTTGGTCGTACTGATGGTGAGTTGATGCTGATCTTATATTCAGTAGTTCTTCTCGACTGTATGTAATGAAACCTAAGATGACCTGGGGTACTAATGTAAGAAATAACACGTAAAAAAACAAAAAACTGCATAGTTTCCTAGGAACGCGTGGGGTTATATTAGCTGGCATCAGTCAGACAGACAACAACACAGTGGGGTTATATTAGCTGGCATCAGTCAGACAGACAACAACACAGTGGGGTTATATTAGCTGACATCAGTCATATCATCAGACAACAACACAGTGGGGTTATATTAGCTGACATCAGTCATATCATCAGACAACAACACAGTGGGGTTATATTAGCTGACATCAGTCATATCATCAGACAACAACACAGTGGGGTTATATTAGCTGGCATCAGTCAGACAGACAACAACACAGTGGGGTTATATTAGCTGGCATCAGTCAGACAGACAACAACACAGTGGGGTTATATTAGCTGGCATCAGTCAGACAGACAACAACACAGTGGGGTTATATTAGCTGACATCAGTCATATCATCAGACAACAACACAGTGGGGTTATATTAGCTGACATCAGTCATATCATCAGACAACAACACAGTGGGGTTATATTAGCTGGCATCAGTCAGACAGACAACAACACAGTGGGGTTATATTAGCTGACATCAGTCAGACAGACAACAACACAGTGGGGTTATATTAGCTGGCATCAGTCAGACAGACAACAACACAGTGGGGTTATATTAGCTGACATCAGTCATATCATCAGACAACAACACAGTGGGGTTATATTAGCTGACATCAGTCATATCATCAGACAACAACACAGTGGGGTTATATTAGCTGACATCAGTCATATCATCAGACAACAACACAGTGGGGTTATATTAGCTGACATCAGTCAGACAGACAACAACACAGTGGGGTTATATTAGCTGACATCAGTCACATGATAACTCATTGAGGAACGGGTGGCTGAGGGTCAGCTAGATTCTATATCGCTAGATGTTGTTAATGGAAACATGTCTGAAAACAGGACTTCAACAGAGTGGGGTTGAAACTTACAGACATATTGAGGATAGAAGTGTTCCTGTAAAAAGAGAGGAGACATTATTAGCAGACGCCTCGTGTCTGTCTGGGTTCTTCAACCAGTCAACAGCTTGAGGTCAACGTCCCGCTCCATCCCACTCAGCTACGTCAACACTAGTCAATGTCCCGCTCCATCCCACTCAGCTACGTCAACACTAGTCAACGTCCCGCTCCATCCCACTCAGCTACGTCAACACTAGTCAACGTCCCGCTCCATCCCACTCAGCTACGTCAACACTAGTCAACGTCCCGCTCCATCCCACTCAGCTACGTCAACACTAGTCAACGTCCCGCTTTATCCCACTCAGCTACATCAACACTAGTCAACGTCCCGCTCCATCCCACTCAGCTACGTCAACACTAGTCAACGTCCCGCTCCATCCCACTCAGCTACGTCAACACTAGTCAACGTCCCGCTCCATCCCACTCAGCTACGTCAACACTAGTCAACGTCCCGCTCCATCCCACTCAGCTACGTCAACACTAGTCAACGTCCCGCTTTATCCCACTCAGCTACATCAACACTAGTCAACGTCCCGCTCCATCCCACTCAGCTACGTCAACACTAGTCAACGTCCCGCTCCATCCCACTCAGCTACGTCAACACTAGTCAACGTCCCGCTCCATCCCACTCAGCTACGTCAACACTAGTTGACATGTTGACACCATCTAGTGTCTACCCTCTCCCTCTCCCCAGGTCCCTCCTGACATGACCATCTAGTGTCTACCCTCTCCCCAGGTCTCTCCTGACATGACCATCTAGTGACTACCCTCTCCTTCTCCCCAGGTCCCTCCTGACATTATCATCTAGTGACTACCCTCTCCCTCTCCCCAAGTCCCTCCTGACATGACCATCTAGTGACTACCCTCTCCCTCTCCCCAGGTCTCTCCTGACATGACCATCTAGTGTCTACCCTCTCCCTCTCCCCAGGTCTCTCCTGACATGACCATCTAGTGTCTACCCTCTCCCTCTCCCCAGGTCTCTCCTGACATGACCATCTAGTGACTACCCTCTCCCTCTCCCCAGGTCCCTCCTGACATGACCATCTAGTGTCTACCCTCTCCCTCTCCCCAGGTCCCTCCTGACATGACCATCTAGTGTCTACCCTCTCTCTCTCCCCAGGTCCCTCCTGACATGACCATCTAGTGACTACCCTCTCCCTCTGTCCCTCCTGACATGACCATCTAGTGTCTACCCTCTCCCTCTCCCCAGGTCTCTCCTGACATGACCATCTAGTGACTACCCTCTCCCTCTCCCCAGGTCCCTCCTGACATGACCATCTAGTGACTACCCTCTCCCTCGGTCCCTCCTGACATGACCATCTAGTGACTATCCTCTCCCCAGGTCTCTCCTGGCATGACCATCTAGTGTCTACCCTCTCCCTCTCCCCAGGTCTCTCCTGACATGACCATCTAGTGACTACCCTCTCCCTCGGTCCCTCCTGACATGACCATCTAGTGACTATCCTCTCCCCAGGTCTCTCCTGGCATGACCATCTAGTGTCTACCCTCTCCCTCTCCCCAGGTCTCTCCTGACATGACCATCTAGTGTCTACCCTCTCCCTCTCCCCAGGTCCCTCCTGACATGACCATCTTGTAAGTAGTGTGCCAGGGGCCCTCAGGAGCCACTCACCGTCTCCGGGTAGTTCTCAAAGATCTCCCTTGCCTCCTCCTTGTTGCACAGCTCCTCGATACATTCTCTCTCCAGGTTACCTTTCTTACTCTCCTCAAACATGGAGTTGGCCCTGCGGTGCCGAGACAGAAACTGGGAGGCCCTGTTCTGAGTTAGGACTGGAGACACACACGTGTAACTGGGTTGGTTATATTTTCACTTGCAACTCCAGAAATATGTATTCAATGTTTTATGCGTTTCTATTGGTTGTGTAAGGACGGACGCTGAGAGACAAGGATACAAGTACAGGGAGTTAACAGTTAATAAACAAGGAGAGTTAACAGTTAATAAACAAGGAGAGTTAACAGTTAATAAACAAGGGGAGTTAACAGTTAATAAACAAGGGGAGTTAACAGTTAATAAACAAGGAGAGTTAACAGTTAATAAACAAGGGGAGTTAACAGTTAATAAACATAAACAAGGAGAGTTAACAGTTAATAAACATAAACAAGGGGAGTTAACAGTTAATAAACAAGGAGAGTTAACAGTTAAAAAGCAAGGGGAGTTAACAGTTAATAAACAAGGGGAGTTAACAGTTAATAAACAAGGAGAGTTAACAGTTAATAAACAAGGGGAGTTAACAGTTAATAAACAAGGGGAGTTAACAGTTAATAAACAAGGGGAGTTAACAGTTAATAAACAAGGAGAGTTAACAGTTAATAAACAAGGAGAGTTAACAGTTAATAAACATAAACAAGGAGAGTTAACAGTTAATAAACATAAACAAGGGGAGTTAACAGTTAATAAACAAGGAGAGTTAACAGTTAAAAAGCAAGGGGAGTTAACAGTTAATAAACAAGGGGAGTTAACAGTTAATAAACAAGGAGAGTTAACAGTTAATAAACAAGGGGAGTTAACAGTTAATAAACAAGGGGAGTTAACAGTTAATAAACATAAACAAGGGGAGTTAACAGTTAATAAACAAGGAGAGTTAACAGTTAATAAACAAGGGGAGTTAACAGTTAATAAACAAGGAGAGTTAACAGTTTATAAACAAGGAGAGTTAACAGTTAATAAACAAGGGGAGTTAACAGTTAATAAACAAGGAGAGTTAACAGTTAATAAACAAGGAGAGTTAACAGTTAATAAACATAAACAAGGGGAGTTAACAGTTAATAAACAACGGACAGGAAACAAACAAGGACCGCGTCTGGACAAGGGATATAAACACAACGACGATAATGCTGACACGAGGAACAAACTGAGGAACAGACAGATATAGAAGGGGCAATCAACAAAATGAAGGAGGCCAGGGTAGTCCAATGAGGGCAGATACGCGTAATGATGGTGGCAGGTGTCTGTAATGATGGGCAGCCTGGCGCCCTCGAGCGCCAGAGACGGAGAGCGGGAGCAGGCATGTCAGGTTGGTTGAATTTACATATCAATTAGGTGTCATGATATCGGCGACACTTGCAGATAGGGGGAGATCACAAAACAAACTCCTCCCAGTCTGATATTAACCTGCCAGTGTAACAGTATAGCTTCCGTCCCTCTCCTTGCCCCTACCTGGGCTCGTACCAGGAACACATCGACAACAGCCACCCTCGAAGCATCGTCACCCCATCGCTCCAGAGCAAAGGGAACAACTACTTCAGGGTCTCAGAACGAGTGACGTCACCGATTGAAATGCTATTAGCGCGCACCACCGCTAACTAGCTAGCCATTTCACATGGATTACACTAGCATTAGGTCACGTTCTGAAACACTGTATTCTATTTTCAGATGTACAATGTGTACGAGTTCACTAGGTACATGTCCAGATGTATACAGTACATGTATAGTACCTGTTAGATATTGAGGGGGCTTCCTGGGATGAACTTTTTATTCAATGTTATTGCTGTAAGAGTGAGTTAGCTAGCATGCTCTAATTACAATGGTCACATTAGCTCCCCGCTTAATACTGATATTGACATGCAAGCGGACGAATCACGAATGTTCGGCCGTCAACATACTGGTTGATTCCTGCACATCTAAATGTGTTTCCTTCTGTCTATAGTCAGAATAAACACCAAATCAACTGTGTGATCGATGGCTGGGACCTGTCCTTTCTTTTTTTTTAAAACACAACGCAAGAAGTTACGAAGTCCTGATGACGTCCGTTCCACTCACACAACACGTGTTTTATTACACCGTTATTACAATGTGATGACAGCGGGGGGGTAGTAATGGGGTTTCGTGTGAATGGTGTATGTGACCACATAGGAATCTATATTGATATTTGACACATGTTTTGATGGATGAATCATTTGGATCAAACTGTAGATTAAACGGATTAGTAAACAGTCCCATTTCAACAGGTCTTTGTTCTTGTTTTGGCAGGGAATTACCCCCCTCAACACGTGGTCTTATTTAAATTATTTAAAGCAATTTTGTTTTTTAAAAACAAAACATAAATCATCTAGGAGGTGTCACTCATCTTCCAGGACCGCAGGAACAGTGTAAAAACATCCGATCACCTGTTGCCTCTTTGTCGACCTACGCAGCTCAAAACATGTTTCAGACTTTATAACATGCTGTGAAAAGTAGCGTTGGCTTCGACACATTAAAGTTGTCTTTTAGTAACAAGTTACCATTAATTATTTGGCTTTGACGGATATAAATTGTATTTTAGTATGGAAGTTACCGTTAATTCTTTGGGAAAAGAAAAACACCAAACATACACCCCCTGATCTTGTGTAAAAGCGTAAAACAACCACCAAAGTTGTACTTTTACTTTCCACATAAGTCCATTTTTCCGTTATCCAACATAAAGTAAAATAACGTTTCACTTACATCGATGAGCATCGCAAAGCGCCATCAGAAAGATGAAACAAGCCACCGATTCTCCTAATAAACTAGGTTTATTTCTCCACATAGTAAAAACCGATCCTCGGAACAGCTCAGGTCCGCGACAAAAACTTTAATCTTCCCGAAAATGTTTTCGCCTGTTCAGTGGAGAGGGAGCTGGGACTGGACCGGGAGCGGAGAGAGGAGAGGAGGGAGACGTGTGTGTCGTGAACCACATTAACATGAGCAACAAAAGCCTTCAAAATAAAATAAAAATATATATCTTCACAAAAGTAGTGCACTGGGTCTGTACAGATCCGTTTGAGTCCATGTTCTCTTGATAAGTGCATAAATTGGACCGTTTTCCTGTCCTGTTAAACATTCAAAATGAAACCAGTACTTGTGCATGTCAGGAAAAATGTATGCAGTTTAAAAAAAACAACAACATTATTTTCTTTAGGAATGTAATTCAGTAAAAGTAAATGTAGTCAAAAATGTAAATAGTCAAGTCAAGTACAGATACCCAGAAAAACTGACAGAACACAACTGTTTGTCTTTAAGAGCTACGATAGTAATATGAGTGTGTAACCGATGTGAAACGGCTAGCTAGTTAGCGGTGGTGCTGGTGTAACGGATGTGAAACGGCTAGCTAGTTAGCGGTGGTGCTGGTGTAACGGATGTGAAACGGCTAGCTAGTTAGCGGTGGTGCGCGCTAAATAAAGTTTCGTGGGTGACTGTTGTTGATGTGTGCAGAGGGTCCCTGGTTCGCGCCCGGGTATGGGCGAGGGGACGGTCTAAAGTTATACTGTCACATGTGACTAGTCTCCCCAGTTGTGTTCTGTGAGTGTCAGTGATTAGGCTCATACCCCATTTAACGGACCCACGATCCATAGATAAGGCTGTACATTGCAATATACCGACTGAGCACACACTGGTTGAGTCAACGTTGTTTTAACATAATTTCAATGAAATGACGTTGAACCAACGTGGATTAAGCGTTGAATTGACATCTGTGCCCAAGGGGGGGGTATCCATTTAAATTCTGTTTAGACTATACGTCCACATTGCAATTTCAACAAAAAAATGTAAAACTATTGTCTTTTGTTGAATTTCTATAACAACATTCCAACCGTGTTTAGCATTATCTAGTACAAGTGTGGAACGATTCCAAAAATAGAATCCGTTTCCATCTGTTTCAGTGGGGGACTTTTATTTTGAAGGTGAACCGTTGACCTCGCAAATGTTGTTCACGACACACTGGTGTTACGGGGTGGAGGTGACAGAGGGAGCGCTGTTACTCTCTGCTCTACAAACATACACTGTGCTGCCTGCCCTGTTTTGCTGTGCTGGGACTTTGAGTTGAGGACAGTATTTGAACCCTTGACTAGTGGCCCTGGAATATTGTAGATAAACAGAGACAGTATTTAAATTCCTGACCAGAGGCCCTGGTAGACTGTAGAGGAATAGAGACCGTATTTAAACCCCTGACCAGAGGCCCTGGTAGTCTGCAGAGGAACAGAGACAGTATTTAAATTCCTGACCAGAGGCCCTGGTAGACTGTAGAGGAACAGAGACAGTATTTAAACCCCTGACTAGAGACCCTGGTAGACTGTAGAGGAACAGAGACCGTATTTAAACCCCTGACTAGAGACCCTGGTAGACTGTAGAGGAACAGAGACAGTATTTAAACCCCTGACTAGAGACCCTGGTAGACTGTAGAGGAACAGAGACCGTATTTAAACCCCTGACTAGAGACCCTGGTAGACTGCAGAGGAACAGAGACAGTATTTAAACCCCTGACTAGAGACCCTGGTAGACTGTAGAGGAACAGAGACCGTATTTAAACCCCTGACTAGAGACCCTGGTAGACTGCAGAGGAACAGAGGAACAGAGACAGTATTTAAACCCCTGACTAGAGACCCTGGTAGACTGCAGAGGAACAGAGACAGTATTTATACCCCTGACTAGAGACCCTGGTAGACTGCAGAGGAACAGAGACAGTATTTAAACCCCTGACTAGAGACCCTGGTAGACTGCAGAGGAACAGAGACTGTATTTAAACCCCTGACTAGAGACACTGGTAGACTGCAGAGGAACAGAGACCGTATTTAAACCCTGACTAGAGACCCTGGTAGACTGCAGAGGAACAGAGACAGTATTTATACCCTGACTAGAGACCCTGGTAGACTGTAGAGGAACAGAGACAGTATTTATACCCCTGACTAGAGACCCTGGTAGACTGCAGAGACAGTATTTAAACCCCTGACTAGAGG
This sequence comes from Oncorhynchus clarkii lewisi, assembly GCF_045791955.1. Taxonomy (NCBI): domain Eukaryota; kingdom Metazoa; phylum Chordata; class Actinopteri; order Salmoniformes; family Salmonidae; genus Oncorhynchus; species Oncorhynchus clarkii. Next base: position 7,649,462 of record NC_092164.1, read on the forward strand.
GGGGATGGTTTCAGGTGTTTAGATGTTTAGATCCTGTATGAAGAGGTTTCAGATGTTTAGATACTGTATGAAGAGGAAGGGTTTCAGATGTTTAGATACTGTATGAAGAGGAAGGGTTTCAGATGTTTAGATACTGTATGAAGAGGTTTCAGATGTTTAGATACTGTATGAAGAGGTTTCAGATGTTTAGATACTGTATGAAGAGGTTTCAGATGTTTAGATACTGCATGAAGAGGTTTCAGATGTTTAGATACTGTATGAAGAGGTTTCAGATGTTTAGATCCTGTATGAAGAGGAAGGGTTTCAGATGTTTAGATACTGTATGAAGAGGTTTCAGATGTTTAGATACTGTATGAAGAGGTTTCAGATGTTTAGATCCTGTATGAAGAGGTTTCAGATGTTTAGATACTGCATGAAGAGGTTTCAGATGTTTAGATACTGTATGAAGAGGTTTCAGATGTTTAGATACTGTATGAAGAGGTTTCAGATGTTTAGATACCGTATGAAGAGGTTTCAGATGTTTAGATCCTGTATGAAGAGGTTTCAGATGTTTAGATCCTGTATGAAGAGGTTTCAGATGTTTAGATACTGTATGAAGAGGTTTCAGATGTTTAGATCCTGTATGAAGAGGTTTCAGATGTTTAGATACTGTATGAAGAGGTTTCAGATGTTTAGATCCTGTATGAAGAGGTTTCAGATGTTTAGATACTGTATGAAGAGGTTTCAGATGTTTAGATACTGCATGAAGAGGTTTCAGATGTTTAGATCCTGTATGAAGAGGTTTCAGATGTTTAGATCCTGTATGAAGAGGTTTCAGATGTTTAGATACTGTATGAAGAGGTTTCAGATGTTTAGATACTGTATGAAGAGGTTTCAGATGTTTGATACTGTATGAAGAGGAAGGGTTTCAGATGTTTAGATCCTGTATGAAGAGGAAGGGTTTCAGATGTTTAGATACTGTATGAAGAGGTTTCAGATGTTTAGATACTGTATGAAGAGGTTTCAGATGTTTAGATACTGTATGAAGAGGTTTCAGATGTTTAGATACTGTATGAAGAGGTTTCAGATGTTTAGATCCTGTATGAAGAGGTTTCAGATGTTTAGATACTGTATGAAGAGGTTTCAGATGTTTAGATACTGTATGAAGAGGTTTCAGATGTTTAGATCCTGTATGAAGAGGTTTCAGATGTTTAGATACTGCATGAAGAGGTTTCAGATGTTTGATACTGTATGAAGAGGAAGGGTTTCAGATGTTTAGATACTGCATGAAGAGGAAGGGTTTCAGATGTTTAGATACTGCATGAAGAGGAAGGGTTTCAGATGTTTAGATACTGCATGAAGAGGTTTCAGATGTTTAGATCCTGTATGAAGAGGTTTCAGATGTTTAGATACTGTATGAAGAGGTTTCAGATGTTTAGATACTGTATGAAGAGGTTTCAGATGTTTAGATACTGTATGAAGAGGTTTCAGATGTTTAGATACTGCATGAAGAGGTTTCAGATGTTTAGATACTGTATGAAGAGGTTTCAGATGTTTAGATCCTGTATGAAGAGGTTTCAGATGTTTAGATACTGTATGAAGAGGTTTCAGATGTTTAGATACTGTATGAAGAGGTTTCAGATGTTTAGATACTGTATGAAGAGGAAGGGTTTCAGATGTTTAGATACTGTATGAAGAGGTTTCAGATGTTTAGATACTGTATGAAGAGGTTTCAGATGTTTAGATACTGTATGAAGAGGAAGGGTTTCAGATGTTTAGATACTGTATGAAGAGGTTTCAGATGTTTAGATACCGTATGAAGAGGAAGGGTTTCAGATGTTTAGATACTGCATGAAGAGGTTTCAGATGTTTAGATCCTGTATGAAGAGGTTTCAGATGTTTAGATACTGTATGAAGAGGTTTCAGATGTTTGATACTGTATGAAGAGGAAGGGTTTCAGATGTTTAGATACTGCATGAAGAGGTTTCAGATGTTTAGATCCTGTATGAAGAGGTTTCAGATGTTTAGATACTGTATGAAGAGGTTTCAGATGTTTAGATACTGTATGAAGAGGTTTCAGATGTTTAGATACTGTATGAAGAGGTTTCAGATGTTTGATACTGTATGAAGAGGTTTCAGATGTTTAGATACTGTATGAAGAGGTTTCAGATGTTTGATACTGTATGAAGAGGAAGGGTTTCAGATGTTTAGATACTGTATGAAGAGGTTTCAGATGTTTGATACTGTATGAAGAGGTTTCAGATGTTTAGATACCGTATGAAGAGGAAGGGTTTCAGATGTTTTCAGAAGATAGGCAGGGGACTGCTGTCCTTGCTTCAGGGGGACGCCAATATGCATACATACAAGCACACACTACACACGCACTACACACACTACACACAAACTACACACACACTTTCTCTCTCACGCACTCCATTATAAATTATCACATTGACGGGACACACTGCAAGTTTATGGCCAATAGTTCCATCAATACACACATCTGTGACCTTTCAACTCCTTGGTCCCCCCCCCCCCCCCCCTCTTGGTTTGACCAATCAAAAGGACAGATCCTTCAATGAACTCTTGGGCTTTCCGTACTACAAGAAACAGATTAACCTCAGAACACTTGCCAGCAGCATACCACCCTGCATACCACTGCTGGCTTGCTTCAGAAGCTAAGCAGGGTTGGTCCTGGTCAGCAGCATACCACCCTGCATACCACTGCTGGCTTGCTTCAGAAGCTAAGCAGGGTTGGTCCTGGTCAGCAGCATACCACCCTGCATACCACTGCTGGCTTGCTTCAGAAGCTAAGCAGGGTTGGTCCTGGTCAGTAGTGTACCACCCTGCATACCACTGCTGGCTTGCTTCAGAAGCTAAGCAGGGTTGGTCCTGGTCAGCAGTGTACCTACCACCCTGCATACCACTGCTGGCTTGCTTCAGAAGCTAAGCAGGGTTGGTCCTGGTCAGCAGTGTACCACCCTACATACCACTGCTGGCTTGCTTCTGAAGCTAAGCAGGGTTGGTCCTGGTCAGTTCCTGGATGGGAGACCAGATGCTGCTAGAAGTGGTGTTGGAGGGCCAGTAGGAGGCACTCTTTCCTCTGGTCTAAAAAAAAATATCCCAATTCCCCAGGGCAGTGATTGGGGACACTGCCCTGTGTAGGGGGACGTTAAACAGGTGTCCTGACTCTCTGAGGTCATTAAAGATCCCATGGCACTTATCGTAAGAGTAGTGGTGTTAACCCCTGGTGTCCTGGCTAAATTCCCAATCTGGCCCTCAAAACCATCACGTTCACCTATTAATCCCCAGTTTACAATTGGCTCATTCATCCCCTGTAATTATTCCCCAGGTCATTGTCTAATCATTCCTCCTCTCCCCTGTAACTATTCCCCAGGTCGTTGTCTAATCATTCCTCCTCTCCCCTGTAACTATTCCCCAGGTCGTTGTCTAATCATTCCTCCTCTCCCCTGTAACTATTCCCCAGGTCGTTGCTGTAAATGAGAACGTGTTCTCAGTCAACTTACCTGGTTAAAATAACGGATGAATAAATGTAAAAATCTTCCTGCAACACATTCTGAATGAAAGCCACTCAGACAACAACCGGTTTGCAATAATGTTGCCTTCATTTAGTTATTTCCAGGACAAAACAAGCTCATTTTAAACCATTCAGTTGTTCTGTACAGAGATACATAATAACTTCTTCTTAATACTCTTGATATATTTACACTGTTATCCTTCAGAAGGGGCGTTTTAGAAGAGGGAATTCCTGGGAAGGTGGATTAGGGTTATCATTTTTAGGGGGGGGGGGGGACAATTTGAAGATACTAGTCTGAAGATATAAAACACAAGGAGCATTAAAGTACAGACTATTCTGTAGGACAAGACGCTAGTCTGAAGATATAAAACACACTCAATGTTGAGGACCATCAAACATTTAAAAAAAAAAAACCCACAAAGATAGAAAATATACATTTGTAGCAATTGGCATTATGGTTTTTAAATAGGTTGTGGTGTGGAGATATACAAAGATATCTCAGCAACACATATGGGCTTGGTTCAGAAATACAGATGTAGAAAATATAGTCTGGGTACCAGCCTGTTTAGCTAGCTTTCCATTAGGAAACAACGACATAGGAGTGGAATGTTATCTAACCAGACCGGTAGCCAGACTACAGAAGACTGTCTGCCATCATGGAAGACTCTGTACCTAACAACACCCACGGACTACAGAGAGAATGGATGCCCAGCTAGATCTGATGCGTTGGACATAGCAACCAGTCACAGGGTTAGTTCTGTTGGTTTGGACATAGCAACCAGTCACCAGGTTAGATCTGTTGCTTTGGACATATCAACCAGTCACAGGGTTAGTTCTGTTGCTTTGGACATAGCAACCAGTCAACGGGTTAGTTTAGTTGGTTTCCCACAATGCAGAGAGTGAACCATAATGGCCGTACCTTCCATAGGCCCTGGACCTGACCATTAACTAGATTCACAGCAGGAGAAATCTGAGGGAATGCATACACAACTGGGATTTGTAGTTCTGACCCAGGGACAGGGTACAGGCCAGGAGGCAGTAGAGTTCTGACCCAGACCAGGAGGCAGCAGAGTTCTTACCCAGGGACAGGGTACAGGCCAGGAGGCAGTAGAGTTCTGACCCAGGGACAGGGTACAGGCCAGGAGGCAGCAGAGTTCTGACCCAGACCAGGAGGCAGCAGAGTTCTTACCCAGGGACAGGGTACAGGCCAGGAGGCAGTAGAGTTCTGACCCAGGGACAGGGTACAGGCCAGGAGGCAGTAGAGTTCTGACCCAGGGACAGGGTACAGGCCAGGAGGCAGTAGAGTTCTGACCCAGGGACAGGGTACAGGCCAGGAGGGAGCAGAGTTCTGACCCAGGGACAGGATACAGACCAGGAGGCAGCAGAGTTCTTACCCAGGGACAGGGTACAGGCCAGGAGGCAGCAGAGAACTACCAAAATGCAGAACCAGACTCGGAATTAAAACACTACAACTCTTAAACAATTAAAACAGGACGATCCAGATTGTAAATGAAGGCTGCACTAATCAGTCAGATGAACAGCTAGGGTCCTCATGGTCGCTGTCGCTGACTGATGACCTGCCCGTCTCCTCCCTCTGTCATCATCTTTCCCTGGAAGGAGTGCGGGGGGGGGGTTAAACACATACATAGTCGGACGTGACCCCAAGTGAACAGTCTTTCAACCTAGAGTTTGGTCTGTGTGACTTGAAATACAAAGGAATCGGTTGTTTTCACACCAGGAATATACCACTTAAACCATTTTGTTATCAAACATTACAGAAACATGAACAACGAAATCAGATTGTTTCAGAAGGTGCTGAGGCAGTAGCTTTATGTCCGTTGTGGGGCGGGGTAAAGTGCGTGGTCACTGGTACACCAACAGTCCAGAGCATTGTGTTGTAGCACATCATCATAGACTATTCTACCCCATTAGACCTCGGAAAGATGCACCATGGGAAGCCGTGGACCAGGAGGTAACCAGGAAGTGTTGCTAGGTCTCAGGTCATCGGGGGCGGAGCTCTGCGCTTCATGGCAGAGTTTGGTGGGCGGGGCTAGATGGAGTAGGTGGAGCTCTCAGACTGTTGGTGGATGTAACACTGAAAACTCTTGTCTCCGATTGGATGATCCCTGCGGAACACAGAGAAGAGGGGTGTGGTCAGGAGGGTGAAATGTTACAGAACATTATTACAGAGTGACTGTGTGTGTGTGTGTGTGTGTGTATGTGTGTGTGTGTGTGTGTGTGTGTGTGTGTGTGTGTGTCTGTGTCTGTGAGTGTGTGTGTGTGTGTGTGTCTGTGAATGTGTGTGTGCGTGCGTGCGTGTGTGTGTGTGTGAATGTGTGTGTGTGTGAGAATGTCCACTACATGGACCCTTCTAGACTGTTAGTACTGTACCGGACCAGACCCAGACCAGAACCAGACCTGTCCCGGACCAGAACCGGACCTGTCCCGGACCAGAACCAGCCACAGTAGAAAGAGACTTACTGGCTGCCGATCTTGGTCTTCCTGAACATGTCTCGTTTGTACTTGGTGTGCTGCTGCTCCAGTGTCTGAACAGAGGAGATGATGACTCTCAGGGTCTTATAGGTCTCCCGGGGATCGTCGATGAGGAAGCAGGAATACTCCTCCTGCTCTGGGCCGTCATATACCGATCTACTGCCACAGGCCTCTGGAGGGGAGAGGACACGGTCAGGCAGAGAGACTCACA
>NC_092164.1:7658182-7673182 GCF_045791955.1 Oncorhynchus clarkii lewisi
CCTGTTGCACTGGCTGACCTTGGTCAGGATGTCTATCCAGTCCCTGGCCTCCACACAGTTATTGGCCTGGATGTAGAGAGCCCTCTCTGGCTGGATTACCTGGAACATCTGGGGGGGGGGGGGGAGAGAGAGAGAGAGAGAGAGAGAGAGAGAGAAAGAGAGAAAGGGGGAGTGAGATACGGAGAGAGAGAGAGAGAGAGAGAGAGGGAGAGAGAGACAGAGAGAGAGAGAGACAGAGAGAGACAGAGAGAGACAGAGAGGGAGAGGAGTAAGGCTGTGAACGATCTAAGAGACAAGGCAAGAAGGGCCTTCTGTGCCATCAAAAGGAACATAAAACTCAACATCCCAATTCAGGTCTGGCTAAACATACTACTGTAGAACCCATTAATCTGTAGAACCCATTAATCTGTAGAACCCATTAATCTGTAGAACCCATTAATCTATAGAACCCATTGCCCTTTATGGTTGTGAGGTCTGGGGTCCGCTCACCCACCAATTATTCACTAAATGGGAAACCCAATATAGACTCTGCAGAATTCTGCCGAAATATCAAATAAACACCAAATAATGCAGAGCAGGATTAGGCCGATACCCGCTAGTTAACAAAATCCAAGAGAGAGCTGTTCAATTCTACAACCACCTAAAAGGAAGAGATGCCCACACATGTCCACCACAAAGCCCTCACCTACAGAGAGAGGAACCTGGAGAAGAGTCCCCTAAGCAAGCTGGTCCTGGGGCTCTGTTCACAAACAGAAACACACCCCACAGAGCCCCAGGACAGCAACACAATTAGACCCAATCAAATCATGAGAAAATAAAAGGATAATTACTTGACACATTGGAAAGAATTAACAAAAAAACAGAGCAAACTAGAATGCTATTTGGCCCTAAACAGAGAGTACACAGCGGCAGAACACCTGACCACTGTGACTGACCCAAACTTAAGGAAAGCTTTGACAATGTACAGACTCAGTGAGCATAGCCTTGCTATTGAGAAAGGCCGCCGTAGACAGACATGGCTCTCAAGAGAAGACAGGCTATGTGCTCACTGCCCACAAAATGAGGTGGAAACTGAGCTGCACTTCATCACCTCCTGTCCAACGTATGACCATATTAGAGACACACATTTCCCTCAGATTACACAGATCCACAAAGAATTCGAAAACAAATCAAACATTGGTAGACTCCCTACTGGGTGAAATACTGGGTGAAATACCACAGTGTGAAATCACAGCAGCAAGATGTGTGGTCCGTTGCCATGACAAAAGGGAAACCAGTGGAACACAAACAACATTCTAAATAACAACAATATGTATATGTTTATTTATCTACCCCCACTATTCATATTACAACTATTTACACGTTGCTAAAATGATTGAAATGTCTATATATATTTTTCAACCTTTTTAAGTGTAATATTTATTGTTAAATTCTAATAGTTTGTTGTTAATGTTGTTTTGTGGCTTTTCACTTTTGTTAATTGTTTATTTCACTTTCTTTGGAAATATAAACACATGTTTCCATGCCAATAAAGGCCCACTGAATTGAGAGGAGGCCCACTGAATTGAGAGGAGGCCCAACTGAATTGAGAGGAGGCCCACTGAATTGAGAGGAGGCCCACTGAACTGAGAGGAGGCCCACTGAACTGAGAGGAGGCCCACTGAACTGAGAGGAGGCCCACTGAACTGAGAGGAGGCCCACTGAACTGAGAGGAGGCCCACTGAATTGACAGGAGGCCCACTGAACTGAGAGGAGGCCCACTGAACTGAGAGGAGGCCCACTGAACTGAGAGGAGGCCCACTGAACTGAGAGGAGGCCCACTGAATTGACAGGAGGCCCACTGAACTGAGAGGAGGCCCACTGAACTGAGAGGAGGCCCACTGAATTGACAGGAGGCCCACTGGATTGACAGGAGGCCCACTGAATTGACAGGAGGCCCACTGAACTGAGAGGAGGCCCACTGAACTGAGAGGAGGCCCACTGAACTGAGATGAGGCCCACTGAACTGAGAGGAGGCCCACTGAACTGAGAGGAGGCCCACTGAATTGAGAGGAGGCCCACTGAACTGAGAGGAGGCCCACTGAATTGAGAGGAGGCCCAACTGAATTGAGAGGAGGCCCACTGAATTGAGAGGAGGCCCACTGAACTGAGAGGAGGCCCAACTGAATTGAGAGGAGGCCCACTGAATTGAGAGGAGGCCCAACTGAATTGAGAGGAGGCCCACTGAATTGAGAGGAGGCCCAACTGAATTGAGAGGAGGCCCACTGAATTGAGAGGAGGCCCACTGAACTGAGAGGAGGCCCACTGAACTGAGAGGAGGCCCACTGAACTGAGAGGAGGCCCACTGAATTGAGAGGAGGCCCACTGATTTGAGAGCAGGCCCACTGAATTGAGAGGAGGCCCACTGATTTGAGAGGAGGCCCACTGAATTGAGAGGAGGCCCAACTGAATTGAGAGGAGGCCCAATGAATTGAGAGGAGGCCCACTGAATTGAGAGGAGAGTACACAGTCATTAGCCCTCTCTGGGCTCGATTACCTGGAACATCCAGGGGGACATCTAGGGGGGGAGGAGGGAGAGAGGGACATGTTACAACCAGCAGTGTATAAACCTTCCTCAGGTCTCCGTCTCTAACTCCTGCAGCAGACTCATAACAGTCAATACTATCTAGAGTCTGGACCGCTAAGTTGTTTAGACTCATAACAGTCAATACTATCTAGAGTCTGGACCGCTAAGTTGTTTAGACTCATAACAGTCAATACTATCTAGAGTCTGGACCGCTAAGTTGTTTAGACTCATAACAGTCAATACTATCTAGAGTCTGGACTCTGGACCGCTAAGTTGTTTAGACTCATAACAGTCAATACTATCTAGAGTCTGGACTCTGGATCACTAAGTTGTTTAGACTCATAACAGTCAATACTATCTAGAGTCTGGACCACTAAGTTGTTTAGACTCATAACAGTCAATACTATCTAGAGTCTGGATCACTAAGTTGTTTAGACTCATAACAGTCAATACTATCTAGAGTCTGGACCACTAAGTTGTTTAGACTCATAACAGTCAATACTATCTAGAGTCTGGACCGCTAAGGTGTTTAGACTCATAACAGTCAATACTATCTGGAGTCTGGACTGCTAAGTTGTTTAGACTCATAACAGTCAATACTATCTAGACTCTGGATCACTAAGTTGTTTAGACTCATAACAGTCAATACTATCTAGAGTCTGGACTCTGGACCGCTAAGCTGTTTAGGATCATAACGTCAATTAATACCCTGGTAGTTGGTGTTTGGCAGTTGGTGTTTGGTAGTTAGTGTTTGGTAGTTAGTGTTTGGTAGTTGGTGTTTGGCAGTTGGTGTTTGGTAGTTGGTGTTTGGCAGTTGGTGTTTGGTAGTTAGTGTTTGGTAGTTAGTGTTTGGTAGTTGGTGTTTGGTAGTTAGTGTTTGGCAGTTGGTGTTTGGCAGTTGGTGTTTGGTAGTTGGTGTTTGGCAGTTGGTGTTTGGTAGTTGGTGTTTGGCAGTTGGTGTTTGGTAGTTAGTGTTTGGCAGTTGGTGTTTGGCAGTTGGTGTTTGGTAGTTGGTGTTTGGTAGTTGGTGTTTGGTAGTTGGTGTTTGGCAGTTGGTGTTTGGTGTTTGACAGTTGGTGTTTGGTAGTTGGTGTTTGGTAGTTGGTGTTTGGTAGTCGGTAGTTGGTGTTTGGCATTTGGTGTTTGGTAGTTGGTGTTTGATGGTTTGTATTCTTACGTTCTTCATCTTGAATGACTCTTCCTCCAGTCTCTCTACAGCCAGGATGTTCTCTATGGGGATTCTGCAGAGAGCGCCCTCACCTGGAGAAAACAAGGTACTGCATCAGACACCAGAACAAACAGCTATGTGTGTGTGCGCGTGTGCGTGTGTATTGGGTGGTTTTCTCCCATTGCAGCTCAGCTTTGATTCCTGTTCACAAAGTTAATCATTAACACGATGAATCAACAAAAAACACTGACTCTGTCTTTGGCCGTGCTAGAGGCGTCACTACAGACCCAGGGTTCGATCCCGGGCTGTATCACAACCGGCCGTGATCGGGAGTTCCATAGGGCCGTCATTGTAAATAAGAATTTGTTCGTAACTGACTTGATTAGTTAAATAAAGGTTAAATAAAATAGAGGATGTTGTTCCTACTGTGACCATTAGAACCCAAAACCAGATGGCAGCGCAAACCACCGCATTTAACCACGGTGAGGGACTGGAAACATGAACGAGTACAAACAGACAATCAAACAGGCAAAGATATATTATAGGGTCAAAGTGGAGTTGTCAGGGACTCCAGAAAGTCCTGGATTATAGAGGAAAAACGAGCCAAGTCGCGGACACAGACGCCTCACCGCCAGACAAGCTGAACACCTTTATCACACCCTTCGAGGAAAACAACTCACAGCCACCGACGTGGGCCCCCGCTGCTCACGAGGACCGAATCAAATCAAATGTTATTTTTAGGCTCCAGATCTCTGTAGCCGACGTGAGTAGGACATTCAAGCGTGTTAACCCTCGCAATGCTGTCGGCCCGGGCTTCATCCCAAGCCGCGTTTTCAGACCATGTGCAGACCAACTGGCTGGAGTGTTTACCGACATTTTCAACCTCTCCCTATCCCAGTCTGCTGTCCCCACTTGCTTCAAGATGGCCACCATTGTTCCTGTACCCAAGAAAGCTGAACTAAGTGACTATCGCCCTGGAGCACCGACTTCTGTCATCATGAAGCGCTTTGAAAGGCTAGAATCTCCACCACACACGACACGCTTGACCCACTATAATTTTCATACTGCCCCAACGTTGGCTCCCTCTGCTGGGAGTACACAGGCTGGGTACCCCGACGCTGATGGCTCCAAGTAGAGGAAATTAGGGGAGCGTGCCAACCAGCCGTGCAGCCCACATAAAGGGAGCACCATGGCACCCCCGCGAGAGACAGACACGGCGCAGAGTCTGAGAAGAAGGACCGAGCCGAACCTCAGTTATTTTGTTGTTATGTTTATTTTGTTTCCAAGTAAAGTCGGGTTTTCTGACTAGAAACTCCCCGTCTCTGTGTTCATCTCTGCAAACTCAACCCAACAGCCCACCGTTTACCACACGGGGGGGGTATTTGGAAATAGTCCCAATACCCATCGGTTTACCACACGGGGGGGGGTAGTTGGAAATAGTCCCAATACCCATCGGTTTACCACACGGGGGGGGGTAGTTGGAAATAGTCCCAACAGCCCACCGTTTACCACACGGGGGGGGTAGTTGGAAATAGTCCCAACAGCCCACCGTTTACCACACGGGGGGTAGTTGGAAATAGTCCCAATACCCATCGGTTTACCACACGGGGGGGGGTATTTGGAAATAGCCCCAACAGCCCACCGTTTACCACACGGGGGGGTAGTTGGAAATAGTCCCAATACCCATCGGTTTACCACACGGGGGGGGGGGGGGGGGGTATTTGGAAATAGCCCCAACAGCCCACCGTTTACCACACGGGGGGGGTATTTGGAAATAGCCCCAACAGCCCACCGTTTACCACACGGGGGGGGGGGGGGGGGGGTATTTGGAAATAGTCCCAATACCCATCGGTTTACCACACGGGGGGGTAGTTGGAAATAGCCCCAACAGCCCACGGTTTACCACACGGGGGGGGGGGGGGGGGGGTATTTGGAAATAGTCCCAATACCCATCGGTTTACCACACGGGGGGGTAGTTGGAAATAGCCCCAACAGCCCACGGTTTACCACACGGGGGGGGGGGGGGGGGTATTTGGAAATAGTCCCAATACCCATCGGTTTACCACACGGGGGGGGGTATTTGGAAATAGCCCCAACAGCCCACGGTTTACCACACGGGGGGGGGGGTATTTGGAAATAGCCCCAACACCCCACGGTTTACCACACGGGGGGGTGGGGGGGTATTTGGAAATAGCCCCAACACCCCACGGTTTACCACACGGGGGGGTATTTTTAGACATAGCCCCAACACCCAACGGTTTACCACACGGGGGGGGGGGGGGGTATTTGGAAATAGCCCCAACACCCCACGGTTTACCACACGGGGGGGGGGGGGGGGGGTATTTGGAAATAGCCCCAACACCCCACGGTTTACCACACGGGGGGGTGGGGGGGTATTTGGAAATAGCCCCAACACCCAACGGTTTACCACACGGGGGGGGGGGGGGGGGGGGGGTATTTGGAAATAGCCCCAACACCCCACGGTTTACCACACGGGGGGGGGGGGGGGGGGGTATTTGGAAATAGCCCCAACACCCAACGGTTTACCACACGGGGGGGGGTGTGGGGGGGTATTTGGAAATAGCCCCAACACCCCACGGTTTACCACACGGGGGGGGGGTATTTTTAGACATAGCCCCAACACCCAACGGTTTACCACACGGGGGGGGGGGTATTTGGAAATAGCCCCAACACCCCACGGTTTACCACACGGGGGGGTGGGGGGGTATTTGGAAATAGCCCCAACACCCAACGGTTTACCACACGGGGGGTGGGGGGGTATTTGGAAATAGCCCCAACACCCAACGGTTTACCACACGGGGGGGGTGGGGGGGTATTTGGAAATAGCCCCAACACCCAACGGTTTACCACACGGGGGGGTGGGGGGGTGGGGGGGGGTATTTGGAAATAGCCCCAACACCCAACGGTTTACCACACGGGGGGGGTGGGGGGGTATTTGGAAATAGCCCCAACACCCCACGGTTTACCACACGGGGGGGTATTTTTAGACATAGCCCCAAAAAATACATACACACTAAATCCTACAACAACCAGTAAGACTCCAACAATCACGGACAGGACAGAACGGTATGCCAGAGGGTTAAATAAGGAACATGATATGGGGATTGAAACCAGGTGTGTGTAACACAGACAAAACAAAACTAAACTGAAACATGGATCGTGGTGACTAGAAGGCCGGCGACGTCGATCACCAAACGCCACCCGAACAGGGAGAAGGGCCGACTGAAACATGGATCGGTGGTGACTAGAAGGGCGGCGACGTCGACCACCCGAACAGGGAGAAGGGTCGACTGAAACATGGATCGTGGTGACTAGAAGGCCGGCGATGTCGACCACCCGAACAGGGAGAAGGGTCGACTGAAACATGGATCGTGGTGACTAGAAGGCCGGCGCCGAACAAGGAGAAGGGCCGACTTCGGCGGAAGTCGTGACACACAAGGTATTTGGAAGTAGCCACAGGTTGGTTTTTAAATACTGTCAATACCATTGAAAACTATTTCTTCAAAGTTTTTCAATACATTTTAATATTTTTGCTACCTTTTTTAAGTAAGAACCTGCCGTCAACTTGTGCAAAACACGTTAGGAGATAAAGCGTTGTTCATTTCCCCAGGTCACATTATCTCACATTATGAAGATTATCTCACAATATCTCACATTATGAAGATTATCGCACATTATCTCACATTACCGCACATTATCTCTCATTATGAAGATTATCTCACATTATGAAGATTATCGCACATTATCTCACATTACCTCACATTATGAAGATTATCTCACATTATCTCACATTACCTCACATTATCTCTCATTATGAAGATTATCTCACATTATCTCTCATTATGAAGATTATCTCACATTATGAAGATTATCTCACATTATTTCACATTAGTCACATTAGCCACATTATCTCACATTATGAAGATTATCTCACATTATCGCACATTATCGCACATAATGAAGATTATCATAGTCCCTCAAAACATTTGAGCCAGCCACATTATCCCACATTATCTCACGGTATCATACATTATGCCGCATTATCCCACATGATCTCACACGATCTCACATCAATTCACATTATCCCACATTATCTCACATTATCCCACATTAACTCACATTATCTCACATTATGAAGATTATCATAGTTCCTCAAAGCATTTGAGCCAGTCATGTGTTTGTTTGTAAATAGCACAACGAGAGAAATACACAGGATATTACTGCAACACATTCTGCAGAAAATAGCTTCAGTTTCATCAGATGACAACAGAACGCTATGTGGTTGGTAGCCAGTAAATGAGCTGATAATGAAAAACAAGGTATTTTTTGTTTGTTTAGCAAAAAACAATGCATGGTCATCTTATCTTATCTTATTCTAATGTTTACCATAGAAAGAATGTAGTCAGCTACATTGACTGATGTTTTGCTTAAAAGTTCATCTTACATTTTACTGGAGAACAGTAGGCTGACTACACCTGGAAAAGGACTGGAGAACAGTAGGCTGGCTACACCTGGAAAAGGACTGGAGAACAGTAGGCTGGCTACACCTGGAAAAGGACTGGAGAACAGTAGACTGGCTACACCTGGAAAAGGACTGGAGAACAGTAGGCTGGCTACACCTGGAAAAGGACTGGAGAACAGTAGGCTGGCTACACCTGGAAAAGGACTGGAGAACAGTAGGCTGGCTACACCTGGAAAAGGACTGGAGAACAGTAGGCTGGCTACACCTGGAAAAGGACTGGAGAACAGTAGGCTGGCTACACCTGGAAAAGGACTGGAGAACAGTAGGCTGGCTACACCTGGAAAAGGACTGGAGAACAGTAGGCTGGCTACACCTGGAAAAGGACTGGAGAACAGTAGGCTGGCTACACCTGGAAAAGGACTGGAGAACAGTAGGCTGGCTACACCTGGAAAAGGACTGGAGAACAGTAGGCTGGCTACACCTGGAAAAGGACTGGAGAACAGTAGACTGGCTACACCTGGAAAAGGACTGGAGAACAGTAGGCTGGAAAAGGACTGGAGAACAGTAGGCTGGCTACACCTGGAAAAGGACTGGAGAACAGTAGGCTGGCTACACCTGGAAAAGTACTGGAGAACAGTAGGCTGGCTACACCTGGAAAAGGACTGGAGAACAGTAGGCTGGCTATACCTGGAAAAGGACTGGAGAACAGTAGGCTGGCTACACCTGGAAAAGGACTGGAGAACAGTAGGCTGGCTACACCTGGAAAAGGACTGGAGAACAGTAGGCTGGCTACACCTGGAAAAGGACTGGAGAACAGTAGGCTGGCTACACCTGGAAAAGGACTGGAGAAAAGTACCTTCTCAAACCTACTGCACACTGCAATCTCTATCACATAGTGGGTACCATTTAACTACACCTATATAACACATAGTGGATACCATCTAACTACACCTCTATAACACATAGTGGATACCATCTAACTACACCTCTATAACACATAGTGGATACCATCTAACTACACCTCTAAAACACACGGTGGACACCATCTAACTACACCTCTATAACACATAGTGGATACCATCTAACTACACATCTATAACACATTGTGGATACCATCTAACTACAGCTCTATAACACATAGTGGATACCATCTAGCTACACCTCTATAACACATAGTGGATACCATCTAACTACAGCTCTATAACACATAGTGGATACCATCTAACTACACCTCTATAACACATAGTAGATACCATCTAACTACACCTCTATAACACATAGTAGATACCATCTAACTACACCTCTATAACACATAGTATATACCATCTAACTACACCTCTATAACATAGTGGAAACCATCTAACTACACCTCTATAACACATAATAGATACCATCTAACTACACCTCTATAACACATAGTAGATACCATCTAACTACACCTCTATAACACATAGTGGATACCATCTAACTACGCCTCTATAACACATAGTGGATACCATCTAACTACACCTCTATAACACATAGTGGATACCATCTAACTACACCTCTATAACACATAGTGGATACCATCTAACTACACCTCTATAACACACAGTGGATACCATCTAACTACACCTCTATAACACACAGTGGATACCATCTAACTACACCTCTATAACACATAGTGGATACCATCTAACTACACATCTATAACACATTGTGGATACCATCTAACTACAGCTCTATAACACATAGTGGATACCATCTAGCTACACCTCTATAACACATAGTGGATACCATCTAACTACACCTCTATAACACATAGTAGATACCATCTAACTACACCTCTATAACACACAGTGGATACCATCTAACTACACCTCTATAACACACAGTGGATACCATCTAACTACACCTCTATAACACACAGTGGATACCATCTAACTACACCTCTATAACACATAGTGGATACCATCTAACTATACCTCTATAACACACGGTGGATACCATCTAACTACACCTCTATAACACACGGTGGATACCATCTAACTACACCTCTATAACACACGGTGGACACCATCTAACTACACCTCTATAACACATAGTGGATACCATCTAACTACACCTCTATAACACATAGTAGATACCATCTAACTACACCTCTATAACACATAGTGGATACCATCTAACTACACCTCTATAACACATGGTAGATACCATCTAACTACACCTCTATAACACATAGTGGATACCATCTAACTACACCTCTATAACACATAGTGGATACCATCTAACTAAACCTCTATAACACACAGTGGATACCATCTAACTACACCTCTATAACACATAATATATACCATCTAACTACACTTCAATAACACATAGTGGATACCATCTAACTACACCTCTATAACACACAGTGGATACCATCTAACTACACCTCTATAACACATAGTGGATACCATCTAACTACACCTCTATAACACACGGTGGATACCATCTAACTACACCTCTATAACACACGGTGGACACCATCTAACTACACCTCTATAACACATAGTGGATACCATCTAACTACACCTCTATAACACATAGTAGATACCATCTAACTACACCTCTATAACACATAGTGGATACCATCTAACTACACCTCTATAACACATGGTAGATACCATCTAACTACACCTCTATAACACATAGTGGATACCATCTAACTACACCTCTATAACACATAGTGGATACCATCTAACTAAACCTCTATAACACACAGTGGATACCATCTAACTACACCTCTATAACACATAATATATACCATCTAACTACATTTCAATAACACATAGTGGATACCATCTAACTACACCTCTATAACACACAGTGGATACCATCTAACTACACCTCTATAACACATAGTGGATACCATCTAACTACACCTCTATAACACACAGTGGATACCATCTAACTACACCTCTATAACACACAGTGGATACCATCTAACGAGATCTTGAGCACACAGACAGACCAGACGTAGAACCAGGCCTGACAACCCGTAGAAGAGCCCCCACAAACCTCCAGCAGTTACCTTTGGTTTTGTGGTAGGTAAACTCATGGTTAGTGAGGCGAAACCACCTCTTCTTGAAGTTCTTCATCCCAAAACGGTTCCTCCCCTGGGCTCGCTTGATCATGAACCTGGAGAGAAGAAGAAATGAGTGATTGACTGAAGGAGGAAGAGATCGCCAGGAGAGATAATCAGACAGAGAGGTCTTCAGAGAAACACACGAGGTGAAGGACAGGCAGGACGGGCCTGATCCAATACTACTGTAGAGATACCAGGTTATATAGGTTCAGTAGTGAGTCTGGGGCCTGATCCAATACCACTGTAGAGATACCAGGTTATATAGGTTCAGTAGTGGGTCTGGGAACTGATCCAATACTACTGTAGAGATACCAGGTTATATAGGTTCAGTAGTGGGTCTGGGGAATGATCCAATACCACTGTAGAGATACCAGGTTATATAGGTTCAGTAGTGGGTCTGGGGCCTGATCCAATACTACTGTAGAGATACCAGGTTATATAGGTTCAGTAGTGAGTCTGGGGCATATTGTTGATTAGTTATCTCTCTCTTACCCCCAACCCCCCCTGTGTTCTCCCCTGTGTTCTCTCTCTTACCCTTAACCCCCTCAGTGTTACCCCCTGTGTTCTCTCTCTCTTACCCCTAACCCCCTCAGTGTTACCCCCTGTGTTCTCTCTCTCTTACCCCTAACCCCCTCAGTGTTACCCACTGTGTTCTCTCTCTCTTACCCCTAACCCCCTCAGTGTTACCCCCTGTGTTCTCTCTCTCTTACCCCTAACCCCCTCAGTGTTACCCCCTGTGTTCTCTCTCTCTTACCCCTAACCCCCCCAGTGTTACCCCCTGTGTTCTCTCTCTTACCCCTCTTTCAGCATGATGGGAGTCTCGATACTCTTCTGGTTCCATCTCCCTGACGACGAGATTAGGTCCAGGAACTACAGACAGACAGACGGCACATCTCAAATTTACATTTTTACATTTTAGTCATTTTAATAGACTCTCTTATCCAGAGCGACTTACAATAGCAATTAGCGTTTACGTGCCTTGCTCAAGGGCACATCGGCAGATTTTTCACCTAGTCATCTCGGGGATTCGAACCAGTGACCTTTCAGGCTACTGGCCCAACGCTCTGAAATCGCTTATGCTACCTATGCCAAATCACACCCTTTTCACTATGTAGTGCACTACTTCTGACCAGAGCCTAGGCAACATCACCTCCGCCACGCAGACTCTCAACACGGGGGCCCCCCAGGGGTGTGTGCTTAGCCCCTTCCTGTAACCCCTGTTTACCCACAACTGTGTGGCCATGCACGACTCCAACTCCATCATCAAATATGCTGGACGACACGACGGTGGTAGGGCCTGATCACCGACAGCAATGAGACAGCCTATAGGGAGGAGGTCAGAAACCTGGTGGTAGGGCCTGATCACCGACAGGGAGGAGACAGCCTATAGGGAGGAGGGAGGAGGGAGGAGGGAGAAGACCTGGTGGTAGGGCCGGATCACCGACAGGGAGGAGACAGCCTATAGGGAGGAGGGAGGAGGGAGGAGACCTGGTGGTAGGGCCTGATCACCGACAGGGAGGAGACAGCCTATAGGGAGGAGGGAGGAGACCTGGTGGTAGGGCCTGATCACCGACAGAGAGGAGACAGCCTATGTCGGTGATCCCCCAGCTCCCTCCCCTCCCTCCCTCCCTCAGGAGGCTGAAACCATTTGGCATGGCCACCGCAGATGACTGGTTGTATCACCGTCTGGTATGGCAACTGCACCGCTCTCGACCGGAAGGCCCTACAGAGAGTGATGAGCTGGGGGATGAGCTGGGGGATGAGCTGGGGGTGAGCTGGGGGATGAGCTGGGGGTGAGCTGGGGGATGAGCTGGGGGTGAGCTGGGGGGTGACCTGGGGGATGAGCTGGGGGGTGAGCTGGGGGTGAGCTGGGGGGTGAGCTGGGGGGTGAGCTGGGGGGTGAGCTGGGGATGAGCTGGGGGTGAGCTGGGGGGTGAGCTGGGGGTGAGCTGGGGGATGAGTTCCCAGACATCCAGGACGTACAGCCAGTGTCTGAAAAATCGCCAAAGCTTCCAGCCACCCGAGACAAGGACTGTTCTCCCTGCTCCTGTCCTGCAGGCGGTACCGGTGCATCAAGGTTCAGACAAAGAGACTCCTAAACCGCTTCTATCCCCTGGCCATAAGACAAGGACTGTTCTCCCTGCTCCTGTCCTGCAGGCGGTACCGGTGCATCAAGGTTCAGACAAACAGACTCCTAAACCGCTTCTATCCCCTGGCCATAAGACAAGGACTGTTCTCCCTGCTCCTGTCCTGCAGGTGGTACCGGTGCATCAAGGTTCAGACAAACAGACTCCTAAACCGCTTCTATCCCCTGGCCATAAGACAAGGACTGTTCTCCCTGCTCCTGTCCTGCAGGTGGTACCGGTGCATCAAGGTTCAGACAAACAGACTCCTAAACCGCTTCTATCCCCTGGCCATAAGACAATGACTGTTCTCCACGCTCCTGTCCTGCAGGCGGTACCGGTGCATCAAGGTTCAGACAAACAGACTCCTAAACCGCTTCTATCCCCTGACCATAAGACAAGGACTGTTCTCCCTGCTCCTGTCCTGCAGGCGGTACCGGTGCATCAAGGTTCAGACAAACAGACTCCTAAACCGCTTCTATCCCCTGGCCATAAGTCTGTTAAATCGCTATCAACTTCCTCTCTCCTTCTCCAAAAGAATATCCACACTGACTAATCACCGGGGGGCTGGTCAGTACCAGAACCTTAGAGCTCTCATTCTGATCACTGGGGGATGGTCAGTACCAGAACCTTAGAGCTCTCATTCTGATCACTGGAGGCTGGACAGTAACAGGACTATAGAGCTCCCAGCCACAGAGCAAAGACTCTCATTCTCCCAGCCACAGAGCAGAGCAGAGACTCACGTTCTTCACAGCGTCGCCATACTTCTGCTCGTTGAAGTAATCGTAGAAGGCCGCCATGTAAGTCTCTTTAAAACTAGCTGATTTGGACTTGGCCAGGCTACCCAGGGTCTGGATGGTCTTAGAGATGAGGGTGAGGGTCCGAGACGTGGCGGGGTCCTGAGGAGGAGACGGACTAAGGTTAGAACAATACCGACCCACAACGTACTAACACACTGTTAACCACAACACACTAACACACTGTCAACCACAACATACTAACACACTGTTAACCACAACACACTAACACATTGTTAATCACAACATACTAACACACTGTTAACCACAACATACTAACACACTGTTAACCACAACATACTACCACACTGTTAACCACAACATACTAACACACTGTTAACAACAATGTACTAACACACTGTTAACCACAACATACTAACACACTGTTAACCACAACATACTAACACACTGTGACCCACAACATACTAACACACTGTTAACCACAACACACTAACACACTGTTAACCACAACATACTAACACACTGTGACCCACAACATACTAACACACTGTTAACCACAACATACTAACACACTGTGACCCACAACATACTAACACACTGTGACCCACAACATACTAACACACTGTTAACCACAACACACTAACACACTGTTAACCACAACATACTAACACACTGTGACCCACAACATACTAACACACTGTTAACCACAACATACTAACACACTGTTAACCACAACATACTAACACACTGTTAACCACAACATACTAACACACTGTTAACCACAACACAC
>NC_092164.1:7678182-7683182 GCF_045791955.1 Oncorhynchus clarkii lewisi
AGGTTGGTGGTCAGTACTGAGTCTAGGTTGGTGGTCAGTACTGAGTCTAGGTTGGTGGTCAGTACTGAGTCTAAGATGGTGGTCAGTACTGAGTCTAGGTTGGTGGTCAGTACTGAGTCTAGGATGGTGGTCAGTACTGAGTCTAGGTTGGTGGTCAGTACTGTGAGTCTAGGTTGGTGGTCAGTACTGAGTCTAGGATGGTGGTCAGTACTGAGTCTAGGATGGTGGTCAGTACTGAGATGGTGGTCAGTACTGAGTCTAGGTTGGTGGTCAGTACTGTGAGTCTAGGTTGGTGGTCAGAACTGAGTCTAGGATGGTGGTCAGTACTAAGTCTAGGGTGGTGGTCAGTACTGAGATGGTGGTCAGTACTGAGTCTAGGTTGGTGTTCATGTGTGTGTGTGTGTGTGTGTGTGTGTGTGTGTGTGTGTGTGTGTTCTCACTGTGTGTGGTTGACCTCTGCGTGTGTGTGTGTGTGTGTGTGTGTGTGTGTGTGTGTGTGTTCTTACTGTGTGCGGTTGACCTCTGCGTGGGCGACGGCACTGAGGAAAGGCAGGATGTTTCCATAGTGAAGGAACAGACGGACCAATGGGATCGCTGCTTCCTGTTTCTCCCGGCAGACCTCCCCGAGGATATGAGCGGCTGATGCCGACACCGGCTGGGAGGGGAAACACATTAAAACAATCTACAGTACCCCCCCTTTACATTAGGTATCTACAGTACCCCCCCTTTACATTAGGTATCTACAGTACCCCCCCCCCCCCCACCTTTACATTAGGTATCTACAGTACCCCCCTCACCTTTACATTAGGTATCTACAGTACCCCCTGCCCCCCCCCCCCCCTCCCCCTCACCTTTACGTTAGCCGAGGTCAACATCAGGTCTCTCAGAGGGCCGTAGTGGTCAGAGGGGAACACATGGTCCTCAGTGTAAACAATGTTTAAACGAAGAGAACCCAACTCATCCACTTTCACCGGCTTCCCTCCATTATCCCTGGGCTGCAGAAAGTACCTAGGGAGGAGGGGAGAATGGAGAGAGAGAGAGGAGAGGAGGATGGAGAGAGAGAGGAGGATGGAGAGAGAGAGAGGAGAGGAGGAGAGGATGGAGAGAGAGAGGAGGAGAGGAGGAGGAGAGGATGGAGAGAGAGAGAGGAGGGGAGGATGGAGAGAGAGAGAGAGAGAGGAGGATGGAGAGAGAGATGAGGAGGGGAGGATGGAAAGAGAGAGAGAGGAGGCGAGGATGGCGAGAGAGAGGAGGAGAGGAGGAGAAGATGGAGAGAGAGGGAGAGAGAGAGAGGAGGATGGAGAGAGAGAGGAGGATGAAGAGAGAGAGAGGAGGATGGAGAGAGAGAGGAGGATGGAGAGAGAAAGGAGGAGAGGAGGGGAGGATGAGAGGATGAGAGAGAGAGGAGGATGGAGAGAGAGAGAAAGGAGGATGGAGAGAAAGAGAGAGAGGAGGATGGAGAGAGTGAGGATGAGAGAAAAGGAGGATGGAGAGAGAAAGAGGGAGGAGAGGATGGAGAGAAGGGGGAGGATGGAGAGAGAGATGATGGGAGGATGGAGAGAGAGGGGGAGAGGAGGATGGAGAGAGGAGGGAGGACGGAGAGAGAAAGAGAGAGAGAGGAAGGAAGGAGGGGAGGATGGAGAGAGAGGGAGAGAGAAAGGTAAGGAGTGAAAAAAGAGAGATAGATGTTGTCATGTCTCACCATGCGTTGTGGACCCAGACACAGACAGACAGACAGACAGACAGACAGACAGACAGACAGACAGACAGACAGACAGAGACAGAGACAGAGACAGAGAAAGACTGACAGACAGACAGACCGACAGACAGACAGAGACAGAGAGAGACTGACAGACAGACAGACAGACCGACAGACAGACAGACAGACAGACAGACAGACAGACAGACAGACAGAGACAGAGAGAGACTGACAGACAGACAGACCGACAGACAGACAGACAGATATACAACATGTTATCATGTCTCACCATGCGTCGTGGACCCCAGCCTGTCCCAGGGCCCTCAGAGGAACTCTGACCCCTCCCAGGAACTCATCCCCAAACTTCAGGTTACTGGCATTCCACAGGTCAACCCTGCATACAGAGAGATAGAGTCAGACTCACAACACACACACGCACGCGCGCACGCACACACACACACACTCTCTATTTGTGTGTAGACCTGGCTCTGTGAAACACACGCAGACACATAGACACACAGACTCACCTCAGAGCCAGCTTGTCAACACCCTCCTCCTCCACATCAAACTGTCTCTTGGTGTGACTAAGAGGTCGTGTCACCTGCAGGACAGAGACAGAGACAGAGACAGAGTTACTTAGAGGCTACAAACTGTCTCTTGGTGTGACTAAGAGGTCGTGTCACCTGCAGAACAGAGACAGAGACAGAGTTACTTAGAGGCTACAAATTGTCTCTTGGTGTGACTAAGAGGTCGTGTCACCTGCAGGACAGAGACAGAGACAGAGACAGAGACAGAGTTACTTAGAGGCTACAAATTGTCTCTTGGTGTGACTAAGAGGTCGTGTCACCTGCAGGACAGAGACAGAGACAGAGACAGAGTTACTTAGAGGCTACAAACTGTCTCTTGGTGTGACTAAGAGGTCGTGTCACCTGCAGGACAGAGACAGAGACAGAGACAGAGTTACTTAGAGGCTACAAATTGTCTCTTGGTGTGACTAAGAGGTCGTGTCACCTGCAGGACAGAGACAGAGACAGAGACAGAGTTACTTAGAGGCTACAAACTGTCTCTTGGTGTGACTATGAGGTCGTGTCACCTGCAGGACAGAGACAGAGACCGACTTACATAGAGGCACCACAGGTAGCCTAGTGGTTAGAGCGTTGGACTAGTAACCGTAAGGTTGCTGGATCGAATCCCCGAGCTGACAAGGTAAAAATCTGTTGTTCTGCCTCTGAGCAAGGCAGTTAACCCACCGTTCCCCGATTAAGGCAGCCCCCCCGCACCTCTCTGATTCAGAGGGCTGGGGTTAAATGAGGAAGACACATTTCAGTTGAATGCATTCAGTTGGACAACTGACTAGGTATCCCCACTTTCCCCACAGGGCTCTTACTAGAACCACCAGCACCACAGGGCTCTTCTCAGAACCACCAGCACCACAGGGCTCCTCTCAGAACCACCAGCACCACAGGGCTCCTCTCAGAACCACCAGCACCACAGGGCTCTTCTCAGAACCACCAGCACCACAGGGCTCTTCTTAGAACCACCAGCACCACAGGGCTCTTCTCAGAACCACCAGCACCACAGGGCTCTTCTTAGAACCACCAGCACCACAGGGCTCTTCGCAGAACTACCAGCACCACAGGGCTCTTCTCAGAACCACCAGCACCAAAAGGCTCTTCTTAGAACCACCAGCACCACAGGGCTCTTCTCAGAACCACCAGCACCACAGGGCTCTTCGCAGAACTACCAGCACCACAGGGCTCTTCTCAGAACCACCAGCACCAAAGGGCTCTTCTTAGAACCACCAGCACCACAACAGAGAGGGGAAGCCAAAGGGTGTGGACACAAACTACTTCAACCAAAACCCCAACCTGTAGTTAACCTAAAGTACAGTGCACATACTCAGACCCCATACTGAGGACTGAATAACTGAACAAGTAGTGTCCGTCCCTCAGTCAGAAGAAGGAAACGCTCTGTTTACCAACCTCCCCTCCTCTCACCTCAAAGTAGACAGATAGCACCAACCTCCCCTCCCCTCAAAGTAGACAAACAGCACCAACCTCCCCTCCCCTCAAAGTAGACAAACAGCACCAACCTCCCCTCCTCTCAAAATAGACAAACAGCACCAACCTCTCCTCCCCTCAAAGTAGACAAACAGCACCAACCTCTCCTCCCCTCAAAGTAGACAAACAGCACCAACCTCTCCTCCCCTCAAAGTAGACAGACAGCACCAACCTCCCCTCACCTCACAGTAGACAGATAGCATCAACCTCCCCTCACCTCAAAGTAGACAGATAGCACCAACCTCCCCTCCTCTCACCCCAAAATAGATAGACAGATAGCACCAACCTCTCCTCCCCTCAAAGTAGACAGACAGCACCAACCTCTCCTCCCCTCAAAGTAGACAGACAGCACCAACCTCCCCTAACCTCACAGTAGACAGATAGCACCAACCTCCCCTCCTCTCACCCCAAAATAGACAGATAGCACCAACCTCTCTTCCCCTCAAAGTAGACAGACAGCACCAACCTCTCCTCCCCTCAAAGTAGACAGACAGCACCAACCTCCCCTCACCTCACAGTAGACAGATAGCACCAACCTCCCCTCCTCTCACCCCAAAATAGACAGATAGCACCAACCTCTCCTCCCCTCACCTCAAAGTAGACAGACAGCACCAACCTCTCCTCCCCTCAAAGTAGACAGACAGCACCAACCTCTCCTCCCCTCAAAGTAGACAGACAGCACCAACCTCCCCTCACCTCAAAGTTGACAGACAGCACCAACCTCCCCTCACCTCAAAGAAGACAGACAGCACCAACCTCCCCTCCCCTCACCTCAAAGTAGACAGATAGAACCAACCTCCCCTCACCTCAAAGTAGACAGATAGCACCAACCTCCCCTCCTCTCACCTCAAAGTAGACAGACAGCACCAACCTCCCCTCACCTCAAAGAAGACAGACAGCACCAACCTCCCCTACCCTCACCTCAAAGTAGACAGATAGAACCAACCTCCCCTCACCTCAAAGTAGACAGATAGCACCAACCTCCCCTCCCCTCACCTCAAAGTAGACAGATAGCACCAACCTCCCTTCATCTCAAAGTAAACAGATAGCACCAACCTCCCCTCCTCTCACCTCAAAGTAGACAGATAGCACCAACCTCCCCTCCCCTCAAAGTAGACAGATAGCACCAACCTCCCCTCCCCTCACCTCAAAGTAGACAGATAGCACCAACCTCCCCTCCCCTCACCTCAAAGTAGACAGATAGCACCAACCTCTCCTCCCCTCACCTCACCTCAAAGTAG